>NC_052351.1:1412638-1424412 GCF_009727055.1 Benincasa hispida | reverse complement strand
ATTTTTATTTATTTATTTATTATTTGATTATTTTCTTTTAACCGAGAAAAAAAAGGAAACGGTCCTCCCCTTTGCGATTCGTCCGCACGCAAGCGTTTCGTTCGTGCACATTCTGAGGCTCACCGCCTTTTTCGCTCCCTACCGTTTCACACTGAAGCCTATAAAAGGCATGGCCTTTAGCAGTTCGGAATACACATCTCATTTTTCACTTCATTTTATTTTTCCTTTCCTAACTCTTCCATTTTAGTTTTTCAAGCAGTAGATTTAGAAAGGGTATGTGTTCCGATCGGTAACGGTACATTTCCAATCGGGTTTTTTTTTGCTGTTTTATCCTGGGGACGACGTGGCAATTTTCAGACCTACTTACACACTTGGGCAGAGCTGCGAAACATCTTAAAGAAAGTGAGCTCCACGACTCAGCCTATAATAAGTTTCTGTTTTACAGGTTTTGCTCTTTGCCTGACCGTCGTGCCTTGACCGTTTACAGTTTGTCGTTTTGAGGGTCCTATCATTTCCAACAATTTTAAGATGTCGCCACATCATCAATGGCCCTTAGTAGCAACAATGACGTTATGATATCTAACCTCAACCGTTCATTCCGATTCGAAGGAGCAAACTTCAAGCGGTGGAAGCAAAAGATGCTATTCTTTCTCACTGTCAAGAAGGTTGTCGAAACTTGTACCAGAGCTAAGCCAATTGTCCCTTTAGAAGAACCAATTGAAGAATAGATAAAAGAAGTTGCTGATTGAGAGGAGAAGGACTTTCTTTGTAAGAATTTTATTTTAAATTGTTTGACTGATGATCTGTATGACTACTACAATACAATGAAGACAACGAAGGAGGTCTGGGATGCCCTGCAAAAGAAGTACAACACCGAGGAGGTCAGGTCGAAGAAATATGTTGTTAGCCGTTATCTCAAGTTCTAGATGACAGATGACAAATCCGTGGAGGCCCAATCCCATGAACTTCAAAAAATAGCCCACGAAATAATTATTGAAGGTATGTCTCTAGACGAACAATTCTAAGTTGTTGTTATTATTGATAAACCGCCCCCTTTGTGGAAGGACTTTAAGAACACTTTGAGGCATAAAACCAAGGAGTTCTCCTTGGAGAGTCTTATAACCCGGCTAAGGATCTAGGAGGAAGCTCAGAAGTAGGACTAAAGGGAGGAGGTGAACGTAGTACCTGAGAAACCCGCCTCTGCCGTGGTAAAACCTAACAAAAAATCTAAGGAGACAAAGAGAAAAGGTCAGAACCATGGCTCCAGCAACCAGAACCAACAGAAAAAACAGAAGCCCCCTTAAGGAGAACGGTACAGTTCCTCTGCTTTAATTATAATAAACTTGAGCACATGGCTAGGAACTGTAGGAACATGTGTCGTCCTACTGGTGAGGCGAACTTGACAGAAGAACCGTTAGTCGTCATGATCACAGAAGTAAATGTGATCGGTGGTTGTAAAGAGTGGTGGATAGACACTGGCGCTATGCGCCATGTTTGTCACGACCTTAGTCTATTTCAAACTTATACTAAAACTAAAGATAAGAATATTTTGTTGGGAGATCACCACTCCACGAAAGTTGTTGGAACTGGCAAGGTGGAACTGAAGTTTACCTCTGGGAAGACACTCACATTGAAGGATGTTCTGCACACTCCAGAGATAAGAAATAATTTGCGGGCTATCTCCTCAATAAAGTCGGGTTTACTCAAACTATAGGGGCATACCTATATATCCTTATCAAAAATAATATATTTGTAGGGAAAAGGTATGCAACTGAAGGAATATTCAAATTAAATTTAGACCTAAAATGAAATCTTTTGTGTATATATTGTATTCTATGAATATTTGGCATGCTAGACTTTGTCATGTGAATAAGAACTTAATTAGTAACATGATTAGGCTGGAAATGATACCTAAGTTATCCACGAATGATTTTGATAAATGCGAGTATTGTAGTCAGGCTAAAATTACTAAAACTCCGTATAAATCTATACTTAGGAATTCTGAACCTCTATATTTGATTCATTCTTATGTATGTGAATTTGATGGCATCTTGACTAGGAACAGTAAAAGATATTTCATTACCTTTATTGACGACTGCTTTGATTTTACTTTTGTATACTTGCTGAAAAACAAAAGTGATGCTTTTGATACCTTCAAACTTTTTGTTACTGAAATAGAGAATCAGTTTAATAGAAATGTTAAAAGACTTCATAGTGATAGGGGAACCGAGTACGACTAGGACCGTTTTAATGAGTTCTTTAACTCACATGGAATAACATACGAAAAGATTGCACCCTATTCTCCTGAAATGAACGGAAAAGCCGAAAGGAAAAATAAAACTTTAGTTGAGCTAGTAGTTGCTATTTTGCTTAATTCAGGAGTCGTGTCTTATTGATGGGGTGAAATCATCCTTACCATGTGTTATGTCCTAAATAGAATCCCAAAGTCTAAAAACAAAACTTCACCTTACGAAATTCTCAATGATAAGAAACCAAACTTGTCCTACTTTAGAACATGGGGCTGCCTAGCCTTTGTAAGAATTCCAGAACCAAAATGGAGAAAGCTGGCTAGTAGAGCTTACGAGTGTATCTTTATAGGTTATGCCTTAAATAGTAAAGCCTACAGGTTCTATGATCTAGTGAACCAAGTGATCATTGAGTCAAATGATGCCGATTTCTTTGAAGACAAATTTTCTTTTAAATTAAAGAATAGTGGGGCTCTGAATCAAGTGGTCTAACCCTAGTAGGAAATCCTAACCCTAGAGAGGAAACTGACCTAGAATCTAAAAGAAGCAAAAGAGCTAGAACAACCAATGATTTCGGAAATGACTTCTTGACCTACAATGTAGAAGAAGACCCTAAGGATCTGAGAGCTGTCCTGTCCTCAGTAGATACCAATCTATGGCAAGAAGTCATAAATGATGAAATGGACTCACTTGAGTCAAATAGAATTTGACACTTAGTAGATCTACCCCCAGGCTGTAAGGTAATAGGGTGCAAATGGATCTTAAGGAGGAAACTTAGACCTGATGGGACTGTCGACAAATTTAAGCCAGGTTAGTAGCAAATGGCTTTAGACAAAGAGAAAACGTAGATTTCTTTGACACCTTCTCCCTTGTCACTAGAATTACCTCAATCTGTGTCCTGTTCTCTCCCCCTGCCTTTTATAACCTCGTTGTATATCAAATGGATTTAAAGACCGCTTTCCTAAATGGTGAACTTGGAGAAGATATTTACATGGAACAACCTAAGGGTTTTGTTGTCCATGGTCAAGAAAATAAAATGTGTAAATTAGATAAATCTCTCTATGGACTAAAACAAGCTCCTATCTAATTTCCATGGTCATTTTATTCTATCTAAAGGTTTCAAGGTCAATGAAAGTGACAAATACATCTACTATAAGTTTGATAATAATCTTTGCACTATCTTGTATCTATATGTAGATGATTTATTGATCTTTGGGTCGAACTTGCACGTTATAAATGATGTAAAATCAATATTGAGTGCAAGCTTCGACAGGAAAGATTTAGGAGAAGCTAGTGTAATTTTAGCCATAAAAGTATATAGGTCTGAAAAGGGAATTTCTTTGGATCAATCTCACTATATAGAAAAGATTTTAAAGAAATATAATTACTAAACCAGCCTGTACTCCTTATGAACCTAGTGTCAAGTTGTTCAAGAACACTGGTGATAGTATTAATCAATTTGAGTATGCGAGCATCATAGGCAGTCTTAGATATGCTACTGACTGCACTAGGCCTGACATAGCTTATGTTGTAGGATTACTGTGCAGGTTTACAAGCAAACCTAGTAATTAGCATTGAAATGCTATAGAAAGGGTAATTAGATACTTGAAGAAAACCCAAAACCTAGGATTACATTTTCAAAAGTTTCCCGCTGTCCTAGAAGGGTTCAGCGATGCTAATTGGAACTCTCTTTCGGATGATTCAAAGGCTACAAGTGGCTATATCATTAATATAGTTGGCAGAGCTGTCTCTTGGAAGTCCAAGAAACAAACTATTTTAGCCCAATCTACGATGGAGTCAGAAATGATAGCACTAGTGACAGCTACTGAAAAAGCAGGCTAGCTTAGAAGTCTGCTATCAGATATTCCTTTATGGGAAAAGCTAGTACTAGCCATATTGATCCATTGCGATAGTACTGCAGCAATCACAAAATTTTAGAACCGTTACTACAACGAAAAGAGACGTCAAATACGTTGTAAGCACATTACCATTAAAGAGTTTCTCACGACTGGTGCAGTTAGAGTGGATCACATACAAACTGATGAAAATTGAAAGGACTGGCCAGAGAAAAGGTTTTTAGAACCTTAAAAAGGATGGGACTCATGCTTATAGAAAGGTGAATCACTAAGAAGAAAACCCAACGTATAGACTAGAGATCCCAAGAAACAGGTTCAACGGATAATAACTAATCACGAATGATATATAGTGAATCATGCTAAACCAAATATAGAGTTCCATTTCTATGACTTATGTCTGAGCATGATATCCTAGAGCATAAGAAAGGTTGAATTCAGTTCTTAATGAGATCTATACTTGATGACAAGTGGGGTACCTAGCTACAGGAGTACCCTTGATAGACTCACCTGTGTCAATGTGGAAGTGAGGGTCGCTTCCAATGGAGTTTTTAGGCAAACTCTCTAGAGCATTCATTAAATTGGGATACATGTGCTAGGCCTTAAAGCACGGTCTTTCGTACTACAACCTAATGACAATTTGTGTGAGATGCTGTTAGAGATAGAGTTCAAAATCAAGGGTTACTTTAGTATATTCTGAATCATCTACACAATATAAAGGTTAAAGTCGTCAAACACATTTGCTTATGCACAATGTTGTATAGATTGAAACTGCTCGATGAAAATCTTTTCTCTTTTTCTCTTTTTTATTAAATTTTCAAGTGGGGGATTGTTAGGTGAAAATTTAACTTTCAAAATAAGAGGGAACCAGCCTTTTGGTTGGAGAATCCCACATTAGAAAATTTGGTATTGGAAGTCTCCCTTATGTACTCCAATCTTGAGTTTTGAGTTTGGGCTCCAAGGGGTACCCATGTTTTGGAGGGAGTGAGGAGTTAGACCAATGTGAGTTCAGTGGACGTCCCACACGTGCACCGCTGCCGCAGTCCTTTTTTTATTATTTTATTTTTTTCTTTTAACCGAGAAAAAAAAGGAAAAGGTCCTCCCCTTCACGATTCGTCCACTTCGTTTGCGCGCAAGCATTTTGTCCGTGCACATTCTGAGGCTCATCGTCTTTTTCGCTCCTTATCCTTCCATGCTGAAGGCCTATAAAAGGCGTGGCCTTCAGTAGTTCGGAACACAGATCTCATTTTTCCTTTTCTAACTTTTCCATTTTATTTTTTCGAGCAGTGGGTTTAGAAAGGGTGTGCGTTCTGGTCAGTAACGGTGCATTTTCGATCTGGTTTCTTTTGGCTGTTTTATCCTAGAGACGATGTGGCAATTTTCAGACCTTGCACACTTAGGCAGAGCAGCGAAATTTCTTAAAGAGAGCGAGCTCCGCAACTCAGCCTATAACGAATTTCTATTTTACAGGTTTTTCTCTTTGCTTGACCTTCGTGCCTTGACCGTTTACAGTTCATCGTTCTGAGGGTTCTGTCGTTTCCAACAAATGTATATTTAATTTTCCTACCATTCTGATAGAATATATCATCCTATATACCGCATCATATATGAAATGTATATTTAATTTTTCTAGCATGCCAACGTATAAACTAAGTAATGGAATAAACATTACTATGTATTAATAAATATGTCATAAGCTAAACCATGATATATTTCATATTACCATGAATATAATAACTTTGTGTGATAATCAAAGGCATACTCATTGGTTCCATGAATAGAAAAATGGTGGAAAACCGATTTACTGATAATGGCTGAAAAACACTGAATTAACAAAGTCGAACAACAAAACTTGTTAATCTAAATGCTTTATATTCACTAAAGAGTACAAGAAAGACCAAATCATGAAGAAACTGAATGAATACAACTAAATAATGGCGAGGAAAATGAAAAATATGCACTAAAGAATACAGGGAAGACCATCGAACAAAGAAGATGGCCACATACGAAGAAGATAATTTTTTGTCTTAATTTTAGAAAATATATCATATCAGATTTAACACAAAATCAAATATTATTAAATAAAGTAATAGGTTAATTCCCTAAATCTTGGAACCACCAAAGGAATTTAGGACTTAAATATTTTAACAAAGTTATATAGTAGTTGAGTGTGTGTCACTATGTCGTTTGAGTTTTATACACAAAAAAAAAAAAAAAAAAAACATTGAGAATTAAAGACACATTGAGTTTTATACGTAGAAAAAAGGCACATTGAGAATTAGAGATACAATGAGATTTGCATATGATAATTTTAGGGACAACTAATAGGAGAAAAAAGAAGAAAATATGTGTATTTGGTCGGCAAGAGTTTGTCGCCAACTCTTTATCAAATAATTTCGTTCTTGTTGCCAACTTTTGATCAAATAATTCTATTCCTACCTTAAATATAGTAGTGGTAGTACAGGTCAAATTTATAGGGCATATTTTTATAATTAAATGTTTATAGTCTAAGGTAACAAGAGGAGGGGGGAGGATTGTGATTTTTGTTTGTTTGTTTGTTTTTTTTTTTTTTTTTTTTTTTTTTTTTTTTTTTTTTTTGCAAGAATGTAAATTGCATAAAAAGTAAGCGAAAGAGAATTGTGATAATCAATAGAAAAATACCTATCTAGGGTTTAATTTGGAATTTCTCTATTCAGTTTACTTGATTATAGAGTTCTCGTAACTTGATTTCAATTGTTTGTTTATACTTAACAAACTTGATTAAGGGGTGTTCAAATAACCCGACAACCCGAACAACTCGGACTACCCAACCCAAAATGTAAGAGTTGGGTTGGGTTAGTTTTGTTCTTGGGTTAGGTTGGGTTGGGTTAAACATTTTCTGTTTTTTTGGGTTGGATTGGGTCGTGGGTTGACTAAAAACAAATTTTGGTTGACCTAACCCAACTCGAATTTTATATATATGAATAAAATATATATATATAATACACATATACATATATATATATATATATATATATATATTTCTTTGTTTAAAGTTTGATTACTTTGTGTTGATTAATGTGTAAATTTTGAATACTTTTTCTTTTACAATTGTTATCATATTTGTCTTTGTCTAAAGTTTGCAATAAATATCATAAATATTTGGTATTTTGCATTTGACTTTTATGAGATTTTAGTTATTAGTTATTTGTTGTATATAAATTTACATATTTTTAATTAAAAAGGAAAAAAAATAAGTTATAACCCGACAACCTAACCCAACCCAAACCCAAATTTTAAGGGTTGGGTTGGAGATTTTACTTGGGTCTTTTGGGGTTGTCAACCCGACCAACCCGAATTCGGGTTGGTCTAAAAAACACCTTTAACCTAACCCATGTACACCCCTAGTCCTATTTAACTAATTAGCCTAAAGTGAATAGATGGAAAGCATTTTTTGTTCAATTGGCCTAATTGCATTAAGATCTAGGTCAAAGTTAAGCTGAACACTTAATAGGAAAAGTCGAGATTAAACGTTCAATCGCTTTTCTTCTAGGTTGATTCGAGCAATGTTCATCATCATATAGACAATAATATACAAGTTGACCTAACCTTTTGCTTCTTGTGGATTTAGGAACTTAAGCGATATAAATCAAAAGCGAAAAATCATTCAATCATGAATGTTTGTCAGACAATTGCAAGATAATATTATCATAATCTATTGAATCAAGATGGAAATCAACAAACAAAATATGAACCAAGTCCCAATTCTCACAAGTTACATATAAAGGGAGAAAATCTTACAAATCTAAGCTAGAACGAATATCTTAGCCCATAAATGGCTTCATGATCAATGGGAACAAGCTTTCAATCAGTAACACTATCTTAAAGGTTAGAAAATAGGAGAAATAGTATAGAGGAAAAGGGTTGACGGCTGATTCATTTAACCCTAAATCAGACTTATAATTTATAGAAAATGTTGTGGCACTACGACACTTTCACTAAACATGCTCTCAAGTGGCAGTGTTGTTGGGGTTGACATCCTAAATCTCGTAGGATCCTATAGTTTGTAAACATTGTATGAACAAACATTTCTATGATTAATAATATTTGATATTTTATTCACTTTGTCTATGAAATATATGATATTTTAGTTGGATTAACCACAAACCAATAAACTAACATCCAAGGTTATCGTTGTAACTTAAACATGTATGTGGAGACATACAGGTGGATCATGATTAAGTGATAACTTAAATGGTCTGTAGTATATGGATAAGGTTGGGTACTTTATCCTGGTGATACTACAAGTATGGCCCACTTTGTAGGTGTTACAAATGTTGTAAAGTGCTACAAATGATCTGATCCTGATCATTCATGTATTAGACATGTGAGCGGAGATATTCTATACAAAGGAGTTTGTATAAGACCAGACCATGAAATGTTTAGTCTCATTATATAATGCCATTCATAATAAAGACTTTCATTTCACTAGGATGACCATAGGTAACATGACCTTAATCCTGAGTGAGTTATGAACTCCTGCCTATGAAGGTTGTCCTTTGATTTGTATGAGTGAGAGTGGCCAGATTGTCAACTCAACATGCTTACCATTTTGGGGATTCGTCTGATTGGGGAGCTGGGAACTCAGCTACACAAGATGAAATACACTCATTTCCCGAAGCAGGGGTAAATAGATAAATTGCTCCCTTAAGTTCTGATTCCGGGTCTTGAACAATGTGGAGCCACACACTCTCTTGACCAGAGAGGGGTTTAGTCATAATGAGAATATGATCTATTATTCATTAGAGGGATCAGGGGTACGGAAGGAGTTAGATGTAACTAAAGGGGCAAAACAATAATTTGACCCAACTGTATTTAAGAGCAATTTGTGAAGGGTCATTGTACCGTTGATTGGTTATATCCAATGGACAAAGAAATATATCTGTAGTGCGAAGAGTGTAGCTGTCGGTCTTCAGTGGAGTGTCCGACAATTAACGGATGGTAGATAAAGTAATTAAAGAGTTTAGTTATTTATTCACGTACCGTTGGAGTTTCGAGCTACAGGTCCATAAGGTTCCCTTAGTAGCTCAAAAAGATTTAGTTGAGAATCAATTTTTGGGTTAATTTGAAATGTTCAAATTAATAAGAGGAATTTAATTATATATGATATAATTAAATAGATTCAATTACATATGATATAATTGACATAATATATATGATACATTATAGTTTAATTGGAGGAATAAATATTTGAACGAGATTCAAATAGTTGTTAAATGTAATATAAATATGATTTATATTAAATGCCATAAAATAGAGAAAAAGAACTATAGTTTATATTGTATATGATGCAATATTAAAACTATAGGTTATAAATATAATATGATAAGTTGGTTATCATATTTATTTATAATTATTAATTATTTAATAATTAAATCCCTTTTTCTCTCTAACCACCTTAGTGGGAAGTTAATCAATTTTTATGGCAAATTGGGATAAATGAAATATGATGTTATTATTCCAAAGTAAGTGTTACACGACTTGTGAAGTCTACTACACGATTTGATTAGAGCCTATGCAATAGACTTGATTCACTACATGATTTGAGAGTTTTCCTATGCGATAGAGAATTACTTCCTTCAATCGTATTCCTCCTCCAAACCACAAACTCCTGGGTTCTTACCCCAAGAATACCAAGGTAACCAAGTGATTGTGTCCTCTTTTAGTTTGAGATCTTGTTGCTATTTGGAGTGTTCGTGATTGTTCGAGGAGATCGTGATTGTTTGAGGGATTAACGCAAAGAAGAGTTCTTCAAAGGTATAATCACTTGAACTCTGTTTCTATTCAAAGAGCATGTTGTAATTTAGTTCAAGTGCATAATCTGTATGTTTTACTTTAAATGTTTATGTTCAAGCGAAATGGGATTTGGATGATCCGCTTCCGCTCATAGGTTCTCCATAAAACGAGTTTCTTCAAGTGCTGCAACATTGAGCTAGCCCTGCAGCACTGTCGCATCTGCATGTTGTTTCCATCTCTGAAGCGTCGCGACACTCATTGCATCTCTAGAAAACCATCCTTCTTCTTTCTCGGTTGATGCATTTAAGCTCTGTTTTGGCCTGTTTTAGCTCCATTTTGACTTTAACTCCTTGTTTTATCTCTTAGGTACCAATAAAATCACTAAATAAATACATAAAACTTAGGAACGACCTCAAATTAAACGGAGCAAGATGTAGGAATGTATCAATAACAGCGAAAGCAACAAGAATCATTTAAGCACTCTAATTCATTAATTTTGGCAAAATATAAAGTATGCTCTTGCAGAAAACATGTGAGTTTCATGACATACCTTTATAGAACCTCTTCAAAGCACGATCTCCAGCTGCAATCTTCTCCAAATATTGTTGCAGACCACCTCAAGATCTTCCTCACTATTCTTCTGGTGCTCTAGATTGAGTTGTGGGACTCAAAACAAGCTTGAATCAAGGGATGAAGGAGAATTGCTCACAACAACAATCTTATTGAAGAACACTTTCTTCAGCACGAATTTTCTCTAAAACTCTCTTGATTACATGCCTGAAATTCACTCCAAACTCTTCAATATATTGCAGACCATCATGCAAGGAAGAGAGTTGCATGAGTTGCAGCTCATGCTTGGAGTAACACAAGGCAATAATAATGGCTTTGTTGGGATTGGTGTCCTAATTCTCCCGAAGTCTCGTTGTTTTGTAAGGATGCACATTGTTCAATGAATAAAATAAATGTTATTTAATTCAGGAATTTACTCATATTAAGTAAACAAAGCTCCTTGGTTACCTTATGTGAACTTAAGCATGTATATGTGATATACAAGTGGATCATACCTTAAGTGATAACTTAATCGGTCTGTAGTATAAGGATTAAGGTGGGATATCTGATCTGGCGATACTACGGATACGACCCACTTTATAGAGGTTTGCAAGTATTGTAAACTACTATAGATGGTAGATCTTGACCATTCATGTGGAGACGTGGAGCAGGGGTGTCCTATACAAAGAGTTTGTATAAGACCTGGACCACGAGATGACTAAACTCTGTATATAACGCCGTTGATACTAGAGACTTGCATCTCACCTAAACGACCATGGTGACATGACCTCAATCCTGAGTGTTTGGGAACTCCTGCCTTTGAGGGCAGTCCTTTGATTAGTATGGGTGAGACTGGCCAAATTGTCAACTTAATATACCTACCTTTTTGGGGACTTGTCTGATCTGGGAGCTGGGAACTCAATCCACAATATGGAATTCACTCCTTTCCCTAAGCAGGGATAAGTAGAGAGATTGCTCCCTTAAGGGCTGGTTCCATGGCTTGAACATAGTGGCCACAACTCCTCTTTTGAAGAGAAGACTCAGTCATAGTAGGATTATGATTTATGTTCATTAGAGGGATTAGTGGTACTTAAGGAGAAAAATGTAACTACAAGGGCATAATAGTTATTGGCCTAGCTGTACTTATGAGCGATCTGTGAAGGGTTGTCGCACTGCTGATTGGTTAAGATGGACACATAATATATCTGTAGTATGGAGAGTTCAACTGTCGGTCTTTAATGGAGTGTTTGGCAGTTAACGGATGGTGGATCCCGTGACTAAAGAGTTTAGCCAGTTATTCAAGTACCGTTGGAGCTTCGGAGCTACAGATCTATGAGGTCCCCTTGGTAGC
>NC_052351.1:1402267-1408385 GCF_009727055.1 Benincasa hispida | reverse complement strand
TAAAATACTCAGTGGGAGGAGGAGGCGTATCAGATATGTCTATGATTCCACTCACGTTTCTCCCTGTATGTTCACATCGTGAGATTCATGCTTGGTCTCGAGATGCCCAGGATGCATCCTCCTTAGGATGGTGTTTGCATGAGTCAATATCAAGGTGGATGGAGAGAGTAATTATAGTAAATGGGTGAAGGGTGTGTGTCAACACGTCTTATGGTCTCTGTCATTGGTTCACACCATGAGATCATTTTGTACGCCCTCATGTCGCCCTAGAAGCGACCCCCTTAGGATGGGTTTTATGCAGTTGGTCAATATCAAGGTGAACTCCAGAAAAGGATAGGGTCGCTTTAGGTTTTGCCCCAATTGGGTTTTTTCCCTTCGGATTGGCCTTTTGGGACGGACTTCTAGGGCTTAAAATGGAAGGTTAAACTTACTGGAGATTGTTAAGTAAGTTAATGATCTCTTGGCCAAATCAATGATGGCTTATCATTATAGGAACAAGAGTTGTTCTGGTATTAATGATTGGTTGAGAACTTCTTAATTCAGATGAGAGATAACTGACTGATAACTTGTAGAAATACAAGTTATTTTAGCTCTTAAGTTGGAACAACTAAGGTTTTTAATGATAAATTCTCCTCATTTTTAGAAGAAACGCATGGAATTACTCAAACATTAGTAAACTCATGCAAAAGAATGTTTATTACTAAATACTGCGGCACTAACGCATTATATCGCAGGATTTCAACAAGAAGCTAACGCATGACTAAGAAGTGTCGCAGGCAAAGTTCTAACACATGGGTCATGCGTCGGAGGGATTCAACGCAGAGAAGATTCATTGATTCAGGTTGTTTGTATCAAATCACCACTTTCAAGTATGGGCACCTGCAGCAGGCGGCGTCTGAAAAAGCTTCCGAGTGTCAGGCGGCTGATCAGGGCATGGACTTTAATGCTGCCCATCACCAAGCTGGAGATGACCAATGCCTATAAATAGATGAAATCCCTCCAGAGTTTAGAGTTCAGAAAAATTTCAAGTTCTCACTCTCATAATTAGCGTAGTCATAGTTTTAGATCTTTAAAAGTTGTGCTATGGTGCCAAGAAGAGCAGAAGGGTAGAGAACCACTGTCACCGTCGGTTAAGGAGCAGAGGAAGCCGAGCTTGAGAAAGACACTTCATCCAATTCTTATACAAGTGATTGTACACAACTAGAATTGAGCCAAAGAGATACAAGAGATTGTCTGCGGCTTGACTCAGATCCTTTCATCTCATTTATCACTTTCATTTCATTTGATTTTGTAAAGACAATCTACTTCTTTATAAATTCATATATTTGATCCATCACACTTTTCCATTGTTTATTTCTTGTTTATGTTGAATGCATCTATACTTTATGCAAAATTTCATTTCAAATGCTTAAGCCAACTTGATCAATTGGTAAAAGCATCCATAGCTTAAACTATTCGAGAGAGTAAATAAGCCAACATCATGTAGAACGCCTAGTACATCTAGAGATAGACTTACTGGTGTTTATTGCATTATGTGTTTGGCGCATGCATCTTAGAGATAGGTTTTGTATGTTATTCGCATTGAGAAGTATCGAATAAGAGTCTAACGCATAAACAAAGATAAGAAAGCCATCTCATCCACATCACATTCTGGTCCGTGTACATTCATTTTAGATCGACGCATACCATTTACACTAAATGTTGGATTTTATGTCCTAAAACTCGTAGTTTGTAAATTAATAAACATATTCTGTTTTGTTTTTCGATAAAGTTGTTATTGAAATTTTAATCTTGAATCAATAAACTAAGATCCTGAGGCTATTTAATGTAGTTTGAACTTTATGTAGTAACATAAATGTGGATCAAGTTCAAATATATATCCAAAATGATCTATAGTATATGAATAAGGTTGGGCGTCTTATTCTGGGGACACTATGGATGCGGCGCACTTTGTAGTTAGTACAAACGATATGATCCTAAATAATTCATATAGAGATATGTGAGTGGGGGCATCCTATGCAATGATTTTGCATAAGACTGAACCATGAAATAGTCACTTTTTACGTTTTAAATGTCGTTTTATGTATAAAACTAACAATTTTGTTAATTGATGACCTAGGTAACTTAATTTTAATCCTGAGCTAACTATGAACTCCTGTTCACTTGGAATTATCCTTAGATCTGCATAGGTGAGGGCAACTTATCATCGCTAGCCCAATAAGCCTCCCATTTCAGGGGTAAGATCAGGTGGATAGCTGGGAACATAGGGTGCAAAATGGAATTCACTCCTACCCGTAATAGGGATAGTAAATAGGTTGTTCCCTTTAGTACTGAATCCAGGACCTGAACAAGGGGCCCCACCCTCTCCTTGGCCCGAGAGGGGTTCGGTTTATAGGTTGGACCTTAAACCAATTGTTCATTAGAGGAT
The DNA here is from genome assembly GCF_009727055.1 of Benincasa hispida. Classification (NCBI taxonomy): domain Eukaryota; kingdom Viridiplantae; phylum Streptophyta; class Magnoliopsida; order Cucurbitales; family Cucurbitaceae; genus Benincasa; species Benincasa hispida. The sequence continues at coordinate 1,405,957 of NC_052351.1, read as the reverse complement.
CAATGGAACTTAAGGAACAAGATGTAGTCTTAGGGGTGAAACGATTTTTATGACCCAGTCATATAACGACCCGACCCACTAGGACTTAGGTTAGGTCGTTACTAAAATAAATGCATGCATAGGATTTGAAATGTCGCTCAGTTATGTTGAAATAAATGCTAAACAGACAAGAAATTCAAAATCCATTTGTTAAATCAATAATAGGGTACCCATAATTCGTAAAAACTATTAAAAGTATAAGAAAAACAATCCTTCATAATAAGTTTCAAATAGTAAAACTAAATATTAAGGAAAAATATAAGGACTCTAAATTTCATGATACAAAAGCGTAAAAAAAACTAATCCCAGTGGCACGATCACGAATTCCACTTCGCCATCGCCGGTGCATCTCTACCCTTACCTGAAACATCAACATAAGAAAGAATGAGCATGAAATACTTAGTAAGTAACCCCACCACTGGGGTCAGACTAGGCATCTATGTCCTCTAGATACCCACCTATGGCACATATACACTCATGAAATAGGTAAGAGACTGAGTCCTATCCTACTGTAGTTAAGTATGCCCACTACCTCTAGCGAATCCCGTAGGAAACACAAACTGGTGAATACCGAAAGACACACAAACTGGTGAATCCCGAAGGAAACACAAACTGGTGAATCCCGAAGGAAACACAAAACTGGTGAATCTCGAAGGAAACACAAAACTGGTGAATCCCGAAGGAAACGCAAAACTGGTGAATCCCGAAGGAAACACAAACTGGTGAATCCCGAAGGAAATACAAACTGGTGAATCTCGAAGGAGACACAAACTGGTGAGCATCTAACTAATCAGTGAGGACATTCACACAGCTTCAACATTCAAAAATCAACACCGTACGAAACTATGACATACATGTAATCCTCGATACCATGGCTCTACCACATACACATAATCCTCAACAACATATTCTACAGCATTCATGTATACCTTAACATCATAGTTCCATAACATACAAGTATGTCTTAACATCAGCAGATCAGATACCAACATATGGAAACACATACCACCTCATACTAACAATCAAATGCCTAGGTGTATATTTAAACAAATCAGAACTCGTGCCAGAACATACTTTGATTCAAGTCATACTATCAATCAACATGCTAACATTTACCATAACATACACTCATCATGCTAGCATACAACTAAAGTCTGGCCCGTGGGCAGTTCCAGTGGTAAGATTACTTACCTCAGACTTAAGCCCAAAAATAATTAACAAGTTTATGTTCTCCTTAGAATGGAATAATCTTGGATCAAAGTCCCAAAGCTGGAGTTTAAGCCGAACTCACTCCCAAACTTGCAAACAAAGCCAACCAAAACATAAACCATTATTAAGTTTCCAAGTCCAAATTTTACAGCAACAACAACCAAAACAAAGTGGTTTTTTAAACATCCAAGCTTACCAAAACTTGTCAAAACGATCTCGAACCTGCTGGACAGCCATTCCAACAGTTTCCTAGACTCAAATCTAAAGCCAAAAATAATTCGAATAAGTTAACCTTCATTCCAAACTTAATGGGGGCCCAATCTTCCACCCAAAACTTCACAAAAGGCTTACCTAAAACTGCCAGATCCGGCGAACCCAAAGATGACGGTGGTGGCGGACGGCGAACAGACGGCTAGAAGGTGCTGCAGCTAGAGACTGGAGCGGCAGTAAGGCGGCGGACGCACAGATCCGATGGCTGGGCTCGGACCTGGGCGAATCGGCACGATGGGCGGATAAAAAATGGGAGCGGCGGCGACACGCAGATCCGGTGGCTCGTGCGGCGAAGGGAGGGAGTGAGGCTGGTTCGTGCGGTCGGCAATGAGGCTGGCTCGTGCGGTTGGCAGCAGGGCTAGTTGGTGGGCGTGAAAATGGCAAGGAAGAAAAGAAGAAAAAAAAGGAAGGGGGGAGGGGTCAGCGATTCACATGAGGGAAAAGGGAAAGATTGATTTTTTTTTTTTATAAAAGAAAAATAATAATAAAAAAAAAGGAAAATAGAATAATTATAATTAAATTCTTTCAGAATAATTATAATTAAATTCTTTCAGAATAATTATAATTAAATTATTTCCTTATTCCACTTTATACTATTTAATTTCTTTCCTTTTCCAAAGAAAATTAAATTCCTGCCATAAATTTTTAAATTGAAATTCAAAATTGAATAATTTTGAATAGTTTCCACGCCAACACTTAAATCCTCGCACTTATACTCTAAATCCAAAATTTCAAACATGCCCTTCAACTAAGGACAATAATAAAAGGTTTGTAAGCTTAAAAAATCCATTTATGGGTTGAAACAAGCTTCTAGATCCTGGAATATAAGGTTTGATACTGCGATCAAATCTTATGGCTTTGAACAGAATGTTGACGAGCCTTGTGTTTACAAGAAGATCGTCAATTCTACTATAGCATTCTTAGTTTTATATGTTGACGATATTCTACTCATTGGGAATGAAGAAGGTTACCTAACTGACATCAAGAAATGGCTAGCAACGCAGTTCAGAATGAAAGATTTAGGAAATACATAGTATGTTCTCGGGATTCAGATTATTCAGAACCACAAGAACAGAATACTAGCCACGTCTTAAGCAACTTATATAGACAAAATATTGTCTAGGTATAAGATGCAGAATTCCAAAAGAGGTCTGTTACCTTACAAATATGGAATTCATTTTTCAAAGGATCAATGTCCTAAGACACCTCAAGAGGTTGAGGATATGAGACACATTCCCTATGCTTCCGCAGTAGGGAGCCTGATGTATGCAATGTTATGTACTAGACCTGACATATGCTATGTAGTAGGGATAGTCAGTAGGTATCAGTCCAATCCTAGATATGATCATTGGACTGCCGTTAAAAATATCCTTAAGTATCTTAGGAGAACGAGGAACTACATGCTCGTGTATGGTACTAAGGATTTGATCCTTACTGGATACACTGACTCTGATTTTCAAATCGATAAAGATGCAAGAAAATCTATATCGGGATCCGTGTTCATTCTGAATGGAGGAGCAATAGTGTGGAGAAGTGTGAAGCAAAACTGTATTGCGGACTCCACAATAGAAGCTGAATACGTAGCTGCTTGTGAAGCAACAAAGGAAGCAGTATGGTTGAGGAAATTCTTGATAGATTTGTAAGTCATTCCAAATATGCATCTGCCTATCGCCTTATATTGTGATAATAATGGTATAGTTGCAAATTCAAGAGAACCAAGAAGCCACAAGCGCGGCAAGCATATTGAGCGCAAATACCATCTGATCTGGGAGATTGTACATCGTGGAGATGTTGTAGTGATCTAGATATCTTATGAGCAAAAAATTGTTGATCCTTTTACAAAAGCCCTTACGGCTAAAGTATTTGCCTACAGAGTCTAGGTCTACGAAGTTTGTAAACTAGGACAAGTGGGAGAACTTTTGGGTATATGCCCTAGTTTATTGTATTTATATGTTTATTATACTCATATGTTTCTCACTTAAATTCAACATTGTGATACTCCACTAGGATTTTTTAGTACAAGTGGGAATTTGTTGGATTTTATGTCCTAAAACTCGTAGTTTGTAAATTAATAAACATATTCTGTTTTGTTTTTCGATAAAGTTGTTATTGAAATTGTAATCTTGAATCCAATAAACTAAGGTCCTGAGGCTATTTAATGTAGCTTGAACT
>NC_052351.1:1362995-1402242 GCF_009727055.1 Benincasa hispida | reverse complement strand
CCACTATGCCAATAAATTGGGTGATTTTTAGAGTTCAATAGTATTGATTGAATGAGCTCCGGAAGACATACAATACCTTGAATCATCGCACATTATTCTATACTATAGATATATATTCCATTTTATACATAGGCCGGTGACATACAAAAAAATAAGGTAATGAAACAAAATATTAGGTTTATGTAAGATAGCTCATTGAAAAAAAATATCAACATATTTATGGTTGAAAGACATAAGCTACTAAATCTTACCTGGAAAAAAAAGGGTTTGATACTATTTTGCGAGAATCACAAATCTCTGAGCATTGACAAAATGTTGCGAGCCTGTTGTTAACAAAAGATTCGTCAAATGCTACTATACGACACTCGGGATAGGTTTATAAAGTTGAACAATGTTAGATTATCTAGACTTCCTATTGGGAAGGAGAAGGTAACCTATACTGACATCAAGAAATGGCTAGCACAACGCAGTTCAGAATGATAAGATCTAGGAATAATAAACATAGTAGAGGAGGGGTGGTACTTTTCTATACAGGAAGCGGATTCCAGAAGTTATTCGCCACAGAACAGAAAACAGCCAGTCTATAACAAAAGATAGAACAAAATATATGTCTAGGTAATATAGATGCAGAAACCATAAAGAGGTCTGTTACCTCGATCGTTCATCCAAATATGATATTCATTTTAAAGGATCAATGTCTAAGACACCTAGTCAAGAGTTGAGATAGAACACAATGCCCTAGCTTTCGCGCAGTAAGGAGCGCTGGATAGATGCGCAGATGTCATGGTACAAGACCTGCATAGTGCTATGTAGTAGAGGATAACGTCAACAGTAGGGTAATCAGTACCATTAGATCGCTAGAATATGTCAGTCACTGCTTAGCCAGTAAAGATATATATCTTAAGTACTTTATATAACGAGGATACTTGACAGCGGATGGACTGGCTTGTAATGGGATTACTAGAATCCACTTACTGAGGATGACACGACCTGGAAAGTTTCAAATCGTAAGATGAAAAGAGAAACTCTTAATATCGGGACTCCCGCTGATTCATCATTCGAAAATGGAGGGCATAATGAGTGTGGAGAGTATGTCGGAAAGCAAAACGTATTGCGGACTCCACAAAGTAAAGCTGAATACGTAGCACTGCTGTGAGAAGCAACAAAGGAAGCAGTATGGTGGAAATCTCTCTGATTAGTAAGTCATTCCCAATATGCATCTTGCTATCGCCTTACTATTGTGATAATAATGGTATAGTTGCAACAGAGCCCGAAGCCACAAGGCGGCAAGCTATTGAGCCGCAAATACCATCTGATCTGGGAGATTGTAGCAATCGTGGAGATGTTGTAGTAGAGATCTAGATATCTTATGAGTTCAAAAATTGGTTGATCCTTTCAAGCATAAAGCGCTTACAGCTAAGTTATTGTGCTACAGAGTCTTAGGTCTAGCGAAGTTTAGTTAAACTAGGACATAGTGGGAGAACTTTTGGTATAACTATGCCTAGTTGTATTGGTATTTATATGTTATCATTAGTAGCCTCATTGAATCTTCTCACTTAAATTACGATCGCTTGTAGATACTCGACGGGCCACACGGATTTTCTGGTGAATGAGAATCAGTCATTTGCGTGTTGAATTTTTATGTTCCTAAAACGATCGTCATTAGTTTGTATATATTATTAATTATATATTCACTCTTTTTGTCTTTTGATTATAAGTGTGTTACTTTGACATTGTAATTTCTGTCTGTAATCCAAATAAATACTAAAAGGTCTGATGGCTATTGATATTGTAGCTCGAACTTTTATGATAGTGACATAAATGTGATCAAGCTTTTCAACACTATACCCAAATGGTCTACTAGATATCTTGATATACATCAGAGTTCGGGACCACCCTTATTCTGGCGGGACACTTATGGAATACGCGCACATCTTTGAGTAGCTTCACATCCAATCGACATGTGATCCTGATCTACGTTCATTAGCATAGATAGAGATATGTCGCTGGGACGAGCATCATATTGCATATGAGTGTTGCATAATTACTAGAACCATGAATAGTTTACTTTTACGTTCTAAAATGCTCGTGTTATGTATATGAAACTATCACTATTCGTTCACTGGTGTAATGACCTAGCTGGTCGAATCCTTAACCTATAATCCTCGAGCTAACTAATGAACTTGATTTCACTCCGTCGGAATTGATCTGCTTGAGATCTTGCATAGTGTGAGAGGCCAGCCATTCATCGTTGGCCCAATAGAACCTCCTCCATTTCAGGGTAAGATCAGGTGGATAGTTGGGACTAGGGTCAAGATGGAGATTTCACTCCTACCGTATAGGGATAGTAGATAGGTTGTTCCCTTTAGTACTGAATACCAGGTCTTGAACAAGGGGCTCCACCCTCGCCTTGGATAGAGGGGTTCGATTTATAGATGGACCTTAAACCATTGTTATTAGAGGACAGCTGGAACTTAAGGAACAATATTAGTTTGGGGATAAAACGATTTTAATGACCCAGCCGAGAGTTACGGACATTTGTGAAGGATCTTACTAATCATGGTATATCAAATGGACATAAAATATATTCTAATAGTGAGGGAGTGCACACTACGAGACTAATAGTGGAATGACCTGTTATGTTAACAGAAGTTGATTAGTTCCGTCTAAAGAGTTTAGCCAGCTAATCTCGGATTGTTGAGCCCATGATCTATAGATCCTATTAGTTCTCCTACTAGCTCATATGGAATAAACTTAGAACAGTAATGATAAGAATGATTCGAATTGTTGAATAGGTGAAACGAGAGAAACCGACAAATAATATGTGATATAGTAATCGATTTTTAGTTTAGAGATACACTTTAATATTTTAAATGTGATTTTATATCAACAATATTAATACATTCATATTCGAGAAGCTTGAAAAATAATGGAAATGGTCAAAGATGTAAAAAGTCAAAGAGTTGACTTTTGACTTTAAAAAATCAAACTTTGACGACCTTATATCAAATGTGATTTGAATTTCGAGAAAATGAATGCAGATTCATGCTCGGGGGAGGTCAAAATTAGTCAACACGAAAAAAAATCATAAAAATGTCAAAATGTTAAGCTGTTTACTTTTTGGTCAAAGTTTGACTTTGACCAAATGACTATTTTGCCCTTTGACTAAAGTTAGTGGGAAAATCCAAACTTTTGTTGGATAATTCCACTAACAAAATAGTGGACTAGGTGTTGGCTTATAGTGGAGACATTAAGCCCACTTAGATAGTGGATTCTAGGTGTTGGGTTTTTATGAATTTATTTCATGCAATCGTTGCATGGTTTTTTTCTATAAATTGGGCTTACAATTTGGATGAAAAAAGTTTTGACAATTTGCCAATTTTGTTTTCAAAATTGGGCTAGAAAAACAAACCCAAACCTTACCAAAATTCCATTTTCTTTTCCATCTCTTTTCTCTCTCTCGGTTTTCTTCATCCACCGAGTCCCACAACCCGGTTCTGAGTCTAGAGGATAGTAGGTCAACTCTAATGGTGATCCGTTCGTGTTCGGGTCGAGATTCAACGAGGAAAAGCGTTGTTCGGGAGCTACAAAGGTAATTTTAATTTACTGTTTTTTTTCCTTCAATTACATGCTATTTTCTTTAAATTAAAAGCAATTAAAGTGTAATTAGATCCTAATTCCGTTGCGTATGTCTCGTGTTCCATCACTAAAATCTATTTCCACATGACCCATCATTCTCTACTCAACTCTTTTGTATCTTCTTGCACAAGCACAGCACCTTAGTGTAAATAACACATTTCTTCATACATTTAGGAAATCCCTACAACAGCTACAACGCAAGGTCTGCATTAGCTTAACCTGAATCCCTGAATTTGACCCTGGACTTACCAGGAACCTAAATTGGATTATACTTGGGTCTGATTTGGAAAACTTGAACATCAATAGTGGAGTGTCGTGCGTTCTGTTGCACATCTATAATGCACCAACGTGTTATAAATACATAAACGCATAAAAGAATCAACGCATCATTCGTACTTAGAAATTATTTTTCCAATTTATTTTACACAATACACTCCTTGCTCGAATCACGATAGATACGAACACTAACCTCCCTTCAGTGGCTTTTGTCCTAAACCTTTGAAGCGTCATTGTGAAACTAGATGTCACACGGGGTTCATGTTAGTTTTGCTAAAACCTTATTGGATGTTGTTTTGTTTTACAACGGGTATTTGTTTAAAACCTAACATAGGTCAATGTGCTTTTCTTTTCAGCAACTCATTAGTATTTCCATTTAAAGTTTTTAAAAATAACCGATTACTTACAGTGGAAAGAATCATGTGAAATGAATTTCGTGGCAAGCGACCACCATCCCACTACTCTCCAAAAGAGGAGATAAGATAGTAAATATGATTTATTGGTCTTGAAGATATGTCTGGTAGAGAATGATGATTCTGCCTAGATCCTTAATTTAGGTGCTACTAATCATGTCAGTTCCTCTTACCAAGGATTCAGTTCCTGGCAAATGTTGTCACAGGGAGAGATGACTCTTCGAGTCGGTACTGGTGAGGTTGTTTCAGTTGTTGCTGTAGGCAGGCTGAAGTTATTTGTTGACAAGAAACGTTATCTATTATTGGATAATGTTTTTGTAATTCCTCATATTAAGAGGAACTTAATCTCGGTTTCTTGTCTCATTGAACAAGGCTATACTGTCTTCTTTTCTGAGAATAAAGTGTTTAATTTTCAAGAATAGAATGGAGATTGGTTATGGTTCAATGGAAAATAACTTATATGTACTAAGGTCGTTAGCCATAAAAGCCTTGTTTAACACGGAAATGTTCAGTACGACAACAACAACTAATAGACCAAAGGTTTCTCCAAAGGAAAACGCTCATCTTTGGCATCTAAGGTTAGGTCACATCAATCTCAATAGGATTGAGAAGTTGGTGAAAAGTGGATTTCTAAAGAGTTTAGAAGAAAACTCTTTGTTGGTATGTGAATCATGCCTCGAAGACAAGATGACCAAACGACCTTTTACTGGAAAAGGTTACCGAGCCAAGGAAGCCTTGGAGCTTGTACATTCAGACCTCTGTGGTCCGAAATGTTAAAGCTCGAGATGGGTATGAATATTTCATCTCTTTCATAGATGATTATTCAAGGTTTGGGTATCTCTTCCTAATGCAACGTAAGTCTGAAGCCTTTGACAAGTTCAAGGAGTATAAGGCTGAAGTTGAAAACTTGTAAGGTAAGAAGATAAAAACACTACGATCTGATCGTGGTAGAGAGTATATGGACCTCCAATTTTAAAACTATATGATAGAACATGGGATTGCATCTCAACTCTCAGCCCCGGGTACACTTCAGCAGAATGGTGTATTTAAAAGAAGAAATAGGACCTTGTTGGACATAGTTCGGTCTATGATGAATTATGCTCATCTTCCAGACTCATTTTGGGGTCATGCAGTGCAGACTGCATGTTATTTCCTGAACAACGTTCCCTTGAAAAGTGCTTCTAAAACACCTTTTGAGTTATGGAGAGGCCAAAAAGGTAGTTTATGCCACTTCAAGATTTGGGGCCGTCCGACACATGTGCTAGTGACTGACCCAAAGAAGTTTGAACCGCGTTCGAAAGGTTTGCCTCTTTGTGGGTTATCCCAAGGAAAAGAGAGGAGGATACTTCTATTATCCGAGTGAGAACAAAGTGTTTGCTTCTACTAATGTTATCTTCTTGGAAGAAGACCACATGAGGGATCATAAGCATGAAGTAAGCTCGTTTTACGTGAGATCTCAAGTGAGACTGAGACTGTAGAGGGTTCAACAAGAGTTGTTGAGGTCGGGACGTCTAGTCAACTAGCTCAAGAGTAGAGACTGCCTTGACGTAGTGGGAGGGTTATGAACCCACCGGATCGCTACATGGTTTTGACTGAAGCCCAAAACGTCATTACAAATGATGGGGTTGAGGATTCGTTGGCTTTTAAGAAAGCAATGGAGGATTTGATCACTGGACAACAGTCAAGACGTTCTTCAAGTATCTTCGGAGAACGAAGGACTACATACTTGTGTATGGAGATAAGGATTTAATCCTTATGGAATACAACGTTGTTGATCTCTTTACAAAGGCCCTCACAGCTAACGTGTTCGAGGGTCACCTAGAGAGTCTAGGTCTGCGGGACATGCGACATCTTGTCTAGGGCAAGTGGGAGATGATACTAGGGTATGCCCTAGTTTATTGTATATTGTACATTTTTATATTGTATTGTACATTAGTCTCTTGAGTCATTAGGACAAGTGGGAGATTGTTGGGATTGGTGTCCTAATTCTCATGGAGTCTTGTTGTTTTGTAAAGATACACATTGTTCAATGAATAAAATAAGTGTTATTTAATTCAAGCATTTACTCATATCCAATAAACAAAGCTCCTTGGTTATCTTATGCGAACTTAAGCATGTATATGTGATATACAAGTGGATCATGCCTTAAGTGATAACCTAAATCGGTCTTTAGTATAAGGATTAAGGTGGGATACCTGATCTAACGACACTATGGATACGACCCGCTTTGTAGAGGTTTGCAAGTGTTGTAAACTACTATAAATGGTAGATCCTGACCATTCATATGGAGACGTGGAGCGGGGGTATCCTATACAAAGAGTTTGTATAAGACCTGGACCACGAGATGACTAGACTCTGTATATAATGTCGTTGATACTAGAGACTTGCATCTTACTGAAACGACCATAAGTGACACGACCTCAATCTTGAGTATTTTGGGAACTTCTGCCTTTGAAGGCGGTCCTTTGATTAGAATGGATAGAAGTGGCCAGATTGCCAACTCAATATGCCTACCTTTTTGGGGACTTGTCTGATCTGGGAGCTGGGAACTCAATCCACCATATGGAATTCACTCTTTTCCCGAAGTAGGGATAAATAGAGAGATTGCTCCCTTAAGGGCTGGTTCCAGGGCTTGAACATAGTGGCCACAGCTTCTCTTTGGAAGAGAAGACTTAGTCATAGTAGAACTATGATTTATGTTCATTAGGGATCAATTGTACTTAAGGAGACAGATGTAACAACAGGGGCATAACGGTTATTGGCCCAGTTGTACTTACGAGCGATCTGTGAAGGGTTATCACACTACTAATTGGTTAAAATGGACACATAATATATCTGTAGTAAGAAGAGTTCAGCTGTCGGTCTTTAGTGGAGTGTCTGGCAGTTAACAGATGGTGGATCCCGTGACTAAAGAGTTTAGTCAGTTATTCGCGTACCGTTGGAGTTTCGAGCTACAGATCCATGAGATCCCCTTGGTAGCTTGAATTCTATTAAGGATCAGTTCTTGGTGTTGATTTGAAATGTTCAAATTGCAAGAGGTATTTTGATTATATATGATATAATCGGTATGATGTATAAGATACATCTAGTGGAGGATTGATGTAAATGAGATTTACATTAAGTACCTTGGAATAGAAAAAGAACTATGATTTATAAGTTTCATGAGATGAAATATTAAAACTATAGGTTATAAATATAGTATGATAAGTTGGTTATCATTTATATTTATAATAATATTAATTATTGGATAATTAATACTTTTTCTTTTAAATAACCAAAGTAGTGAGTGGTTATTGGATCATGGTAACCGTGAGTTTAGAAGGAAAGTTGTTTCCTATTTTGAAAAGAGGTTTTTACAAAACGATTGAAAAGGTTTTTGAGTTTTCTCTCGCGAAAAAGAAACTCACGCGTCATTAAGTAAATTTAGATTTACTAAACGATGGCTGGGCGAGCTAAACAATTGTGCAGTGTTTACTAAACGATCGCATAGCTTTGCTAGACGATTGTTGGCCTAAAGTAAACGATCATGTAATGCCTGTAGGTGACAGACCGAGCTAAAAGATAGGCTAAATAATCGCATAGCTTTTGCTAGACGATCGCTAGCTTTATCTAAACGTTTGAGCATCGACCTATATGATAGGTCTCCGACTTCTCCCACTTGCCCAGTCGTGTATGCGATCGTTNGATAGGTCTCCGACTTCTCCCACTTGCCCAGTCGTGTATGCGATCGTTATTTCCTCCATTCGTCTGCCTCAAACCATGTTCGAACAGAGCCCACCCTCTGAATTCTCAAACCGAGAATACCAAAGTCGCCTTGTTAGTGGTGTCAGACTCAACTCGACACCGTCGAGGTTTTCTAGAGGCCGTTCGTGGTGCTTTGAAGGAGTCCGTTCGTGTTGCGGAGGAGTTCGTGACTGAGGAGATTGTTGAGGACGAGCGCGAAGTGTTCATGCGGTGTTCGTGCTGTGTTGCGGTCGTGTAGATCGAGTGTTCGTGATCGTTGTTGTTCGAGTGGCCGCGCAATGGAGCGTGGAGACGTTTCTGCCTATGTGCGTAGAGTTTTACTCTTTGTTCCTTCATATTTTACATGCTGTAATTTTTGTATGAATCGCATAACCGTTTGTTTGAAGTCGACTATAAATGATTTGTTGATTCATGATTGTAATTTAGAATATTCTTGTTTCGCTACTCATGGAAATCTAAGTTTCGATTTCCTTCAGGCTTTTGTGTGAGCAAGTAGGAGATGGATAATGGAATAACTAGTTTTTCCATTTTTGTATTGAAGGAAGAAGAAAATAGGAAAATTTTCATCGATCGAAAAAATTTCAAACTATTTACAGAAATAACAAAAAAAAAACACTATAAATACTGATAGACTTCTACCCATTTCTATCATTTATAAACATTGATATATTTCTATTAGCCTTTATTTACCACTTCTAGATACTTATTTTTCTATTTTTCAAAATCGCACAATAAAAAATGTTTAAGAATATATAATTTACATTATATTTTTTTTAAAAATATATATATATTCATACAGGCGGGAGTGTTATTTAATCCCTATATGGAAAATTTAGATTAAAATCTTAATTTGGTTTGATTTTAAACCAAATTTCGATAAAAGACAAATTAAAAATTTTCATTTTAAGATGAATCTAGTATGTATATTATTTTAAAAATAATAAATGATTTAATCTTTAGTTTTTTGGCTTGACATGGTATAGTGTAAAAAGATGAAGGATAACAACACGAGATCCAATTGTTAAGAATTTGACAATAGGAACACCAATGTTCATTAAGGGCTGATTACGTGCTAGTAGGGAATTCCGGGGCTTGAACATAGTGGCCACAACTTCTCTTTGGAAGAGAAGACTCAGTCATAGTAGGACTATGACTTATGTTCATTAGAGGGATCAATAGTACTTAAGGAGTTAAATGTAACTACAGTGGCATAACGGTTATTGGCGGAGTTATACTTACGAGCGATCTGTGAAGTATTGTCACACTGCTAATTGGTTAAAATGGACACATAATGTATCCGTGATAAAAAGAGTTCAATTGTCGGTCTTTAGTAGAGTGTCTGACAGTTAACGGATGGTGGATCTCGTGACTAAAGAGTTTAGTCAGTTATTCACGTACCGTTGGAGTTTCGAGCTACAGGTCCATAAGGTCCCATTGGTAGCTCAATGGATTCAGTTGAGGATCAGTTCTTGGTGTTGATTTGAAGTGTTCAAATTGACAAGAAGTAATTCGATTATATATTATATAATCGGTGTGATGTATGAGATATATCTAATGAAGGATTGATGTAAATGAGATTTACATTTAGTAGCATGGAATGAAAAAGAATATGGTTTATATGTTTCATGAGATGAAATATTAAAACTATAGGTTATAAATATAATATGATAAGTTGGTTATCATTTATATTTATAATAATATTAATTATTGGATAATTAATTATTTTTCTCCAATAACCAATTGAGTGGGAGGTTACTGGTGGTTATTGGTGGTTCATGGTAACTGTGAGATAAAAGGAAAATTGTTTTCCTAATTTTAGTAAGTTTTTGGGAAAAATGTTTTGAGATTTCTCTCTCGAAAAAAGAAACTCACTGAGCTTTTCAAGTAAATACCGATTTACTAAGCGACAACTTGAGCGAAGTAAACGATCGTGTAGTGTTTTGTAGGCGACAACACTGAGCTGAATGATGAGCTAAATGATCGCTTAGCTTTTGCTAGACGATTGTTTAGCTTTAGCTAAATGATTGGGCATCGACCTATGCGATAAGTTTTTGTCTTCTCCCGCTTGCCCAATCATGTACACAATTGTTCATTCCTTCTTCGCCTACCTCATTTCAAGTCCACACAGAGCCCACCCTCTGGATTCTCACACCGAGAATACCAAGATAACCTTCTTGGTGGTGTCATACTCAACTCAACGCCTTCGAGGTTCTGTGGAGGCCATTCGTGATGTTGGAGTGTTCGTGACCAAGGCATTCACGGAGTTCCAGTGCGCGGTGTTCGTGCTGCAGGGCGGTCGTGTTGTTCGAATGTTTGAGGTTGCTGTGTTCGAGCGTTCGTGAGCAAGAAGCATGGAGACGAGTCGACAAACCTTCATAGCATTCTCCTTGTTTATTTGATTGTTCATGCTGTAATTTCTGTATTGATTTCATAACTATATGTTTTGTTTACGATTGTAATTTGTAATATTCATTCATGATTGTAATTTGGAATGATCTATTTTCTACTGCTCATAGAAATCTCGGATTCAATTTCCTTCAGGCCCAACTGTACTTACGAGCAATTTGTGAAGGGTCATCGTACTATTGATTGTTTATATCCAATGGACATAGAAATATATTTGTAGTGTGAAGAGTACAGCTATCGGTTTTTAGAGTATCCAACAGTTAACGGATGGTAGATAAAGTAATTAAAGAGTTTAGTTATTTATTCACGTACCATTGGAGCTTCAAGCTACAGGTCCATAAGGTCCCCTTGGTAGCTCAAAAGGATTTAGTTGAGAATCAGTTTTTGGGTGAATTTGAAATGTTCAAATTAATAAGAGGAATTTAATTATATATGATATAATTAAATAGATTCAATTATATATGATATAATTGTCATAATGTATATGATACATTATAGTTTAACTAGAGGAATAAATATTTGAACGAGATTCAAATAGTTGTTAAATTTAATATAAATATGATTTATATTAAATGCCATAAAATAGAGAAAAAGAACTATAGTTTATATTGTATATGATGCAATATTAAAACTCTAGGTTATAAATATAATATGATAAGTTGGTTATCATATTTATTTATAATTATTAATTATTTAATAATTAAATTCTTTTTTCTCTCTAACTACCTTAGTTAGAAGTTAATCAGTTTTTGTGGCAAATTGGGATAAATGAAATATGATTTTATTATTCCAAAGTAAGTGTTATACGACTTGTGAAGTCTACTACACGATTTGATTAGAGCCTATGCGATGGACTTGATTCACTACATGATTGAAGAGTTTTTCTATGCAATAGAGAATTACTTCCTTCAATCGTATTCCTCCTCCAAACCACAAACTCCCTCTTAACTAAAATAGCCAGAGCCGACCACTTCTGGGTTCTCACCTCGAGAATACCAAGGTAACCAAGTGGGTGTGTCCTCTTTTGATTCGAGATCTTGTTGTTGTTTGGAGTGTTTATGATTGTTCGAGGGATTAACGCGAAGAAGAGTTCTTCAAATGTATAATCACTTGAACTCTGTTTCTATTCAAAAAGCATGTTCTAATTTAGTTAAAGTGCATAATTTGTATGTTTTATTTTAAATGTTTATGTTCAAGCGAAATGGGATTTGGATGATCCGCTTCCGCTCATAGGTTCTCTATAAAACGAGTTTCTTCAAATGCTGCAACATCGGGCTAGCCCTGCAGCACTGTCACACTCGCATGTTGTGTCCATCTCCAAAGCGTCGCAGCACTCATTGCATCTCTAGAAAACCATCCTCTCGAAAAACTACACTGAGTATGGCATCTAGCAACCCAGCTGCGTCGTGTCTCCATTGGCAATTCTATAGTTTTGCCTCCCTCTTTCTCGGTTGATGTATTTAAGCTCCGTTTTGGTCTGCTTTAGCTCCATTTTGACTCTAACTCCTGGTTCTACCTCTTAGGTGCTTGATACCAGTAAAATCACTAAATAAACACATAAAACTTAGGAACGACCTCAAATTAAACAAAACAAGATAGCACATTTTTGGTGATATCAACATTACTAAATATGTAGTAATGAAGACTTTGTTAATCTTTATTTATCAATCAAATTACTCTATTTATTGTAATTAATAAAGAAGATGCACCATGATTGAAGTTTTGAGGATGTTTTGATTTTGGAATTTTGTCGGATTTTATACTTTTAACGTGAAGCTTTGATTTATATTTGGTTGACGAGAAAATTGGTCTAAGAATTGGAGAAAATGAGAGTATCTGTATGAAAAAATAAGATAATTGATTTAAGTAGTTTTAAAATTGGTTATTTTCCAACCTAAAATAACTTCAAACCAATTGATTAAGAAAATTAATGTAATTTCTAAAAATTGAAAGATGTTTTTTAAACGATATATTAATGATATTCACTCATATACTAACGATAAGGTATTTTAAAACTTTTTTAGTGCATTATTGAAACTTTAAAAATTGGTATTTTTTAAGTGAAGTTATAAAACCTTTCCTTTTGTAACAATATTTTTTAACTTTTTTTTTCTTTTTAGTTTAAGAGCATTTTCTATAATTTAGTTTTTTTTAATATTTATGATGGTTTTATGATTGCCCTACTTTACATTATGACCTGCTACACCAATTTGCTTCTAGAAATAAGAGAATAAAACAATTTTGATCCCTAAATTTGTCCAACTTATACCAGTTTCATTATTAAACTTTAAGTTCATCAAATAGCACCTAACTTAGATAAATATTACAAGTTTAATCATAAATTTTCAAGTTTATCAATTTCAATTAAGGCATAAACAAAACAAGTTATTAAAAAAAACACAAGGACAAAGACAAAGACAAAGAACGACTCACACAACTCAAAAAAAAAAAAAATCAACCTAACTGACCATCTAGAGAAGATGCAAGTTAACTCCATTGACACAAAGATTACACTCTAAATATGAAAAATAATAGCACAAGCAATTTTTCAAACTTTCCATTGTGACCAATTGCCTGCACTACATTAGCAAATTCAATCAAGCTAGTGTAGCTAGTGTAAATTTATAAATTCACTTATTGTCCAATGAGAGATTCTATTGGAACACCCTCTCGACAAGAGTTTAAGATGATAAAAATGAGAAACTCAAAGAAAAACAACTATAGGCTTGAAGGAAGAAAATAGGAAAATTTGCATTTATCGAAAAAATGTCAAACTATTTACAGAAATATCCAAAAAAACATTCATATATACTGATAGACTTCTATCCATTTCTATCATTTATAGATACTGATATACTTCTATTAGTCTTTATTTACCATTTATAGATACTTATTTTTCTATTTTTCAAAATCGCACAATAAAAAATGTTTATGAATATATAATTTACAATATAATTTTTTAAAAAAATATTCATACAGGCGGGAGTGTAATTTAATCCCTGTATGAAAGATTTAAATTAAAATCTTGATTTGGTTTGATTTTAAACCAAATTTCGACAAAAGACAAACTAAAATTTTCATTTTAAGATGAATCTAGTCTATATATTATTTTAAAAATAATAAATGATTTAATCTTTAGTTTTTTGGCTTGACATGGTATAGTGTAAAAAGATGAAGGATAACAACACAGGATCCAATTGTTAAGAATTTGAGGAAGACAACAGGAACACGAATGTTAATAAAATATAATATTAAAATAAATAAATAGAATATAAATATATAAAATAATAAATTTATTTTTTTTCTTTAAAGTAGTAATCAAATGTTCAGTTATTNAATATATAAAATAATAAATTAAAGTAAATTAAATATAATATATAAAAATATATAAAATAAAATAAATAATAAAAGTAAATAAAATAACAAATAATGGATTTCTCCACTTTCCCCAAACTTTTTGGAATTTGCTCATTGTGTCTTTCAAAACCACAATTTGGTAAGTAGGGGTGGATTATTTAACAAGTAAGAGGTGGATTACATTGACAAATGATACATGGTCAATGTACGATCTAATGTGCTTCTATTTTCTATAATATTTACAATACCAATTACCTTACCATCCTCAACCTATAATTAATTATAGGTATTTAAAGGAAAGAAGCTCAAAACTCCTATTGATACACATGCAAGGTTTATTCAATTTTTTTTTTCAAAATTCCCACTCATTCTCTCTCTATCCCTCTTCTCCCTATCTCTTGTGCTCTTCACCTTCCCAACAAATTTTAATTGTTGGGATTTCTGACTATATATTATTTATAATGTGATTTAAAGCGAACAATAAGCCAATATGAAGTTTATACGGTGATTTACGAATAAAATCTCAACAAATAAATGCATTTTCTTTCCAAATAAATATAGAAAATTTATCCAATACTCTCTCGCCACCTACCACATTCAAAGGTATTCTAGTCCGAAAGATTAAAAAAAAATATCAAAAAGTTTGGATATTTATGATAATCCCAAAGATGAATGGCTCTTCAAAAAAAAAGTGTATGGCCCAAATTTGAAAATTAAAATATGACATGGCCTAAATTTGCAATTTTGTAATCTAAAATCAAAACAAAAATTTAGAACTGAAAGATTTGATTCTGTTGGGAAGTGAACGAGACTTTCTATCATTCTGTTTTTAAGATCATAACTAATCCCAATTCAAATGTCAGAAAAAATAGAAAGAAAGAAAAAGAAAAAACTGAATTTTTCAATTAAGTTGCAAACCATCTCGAAGCTTCACTATAAGTAGAGTACCATAAGGTCCATCTCCTAATCCATTTTTGGTTGTTTCCACTGGAAAACCAACTAAAATGGCGACTTCATCCACTCTCATGGTTTCAATTTTGTCTGTGTTCTTTATTTTCACAGCCAATGCAAGAGTTTTCCCCGGAAGAACTCTCCTTGATGACCCTCCAGCCATTAACAACTTCACTTTTGTCTGTGATCCCTCTAGATATGGCAATCTTGGCTTAGACCTTTCTTCATTTCGCTTCTGTGATTCATCTCTCTCTTTCCCTGAGAGAGCTAAGGATCTTGTAGATAGAATGACATTGTCTGAGAAAGTTGCTCAGCTCGGACACAGCGCTGCTGGAGTAGACCACCTCGGCTTGCCACCATACAATTGGTGGTCTGAGGCTCTCCATGGTGTCTCCAATGTCGGTCCTGGTACCCGGTTTGACAATGTTGTGCCAGGCGCCACAAGCTTCCCCAATGTCATTACCACTGCGGCTTCTTTCAATGAAGATCTTTGGAAAACAATTGGGCAGGTAAAGTTAGAGCTTTCAACCTTTAGAGAAGGTTAAGGATGGCTTGATTGAAATTTTGGATATGTTGTGTTTTGTTTTGATTAGGCGGTTTCAACTGAAGGAAGGGCAATGTACAATCTAGGGAGAGCTGGATTGACATACTGGAGTCCAAACATCAATGTGGTTCGAGACCCGAGATGGGGACGAATCCTGGAAACCCCCGGTGAGGATCCTTTTGTCGTCGGCAAATACGGTAAGAACTATGTTAGAGGTCTCCAGGATGTGGAAGGAACTGAAAATGCCACAGATTTAAACTCCAGACCTCTCAAAGTTTCTTCCTGTTGCAAGCACTATGCTGCTTATGATGTTGACAATTGGCTCGGTGTTGATCGTTACCACTTTGATGCTAGGGTAAGAAAAAAACTTGTTATAAATCAATAGAGATATGGAACAGAGTTAAATGATGATTATCTACCTTTGATATGAATGTCAACATTAATTTTTAAATGATGATTATCTACGTTGTTGGTTAGGTGACTGAACAAGATATGTTGGAGACATTCCTTAAGCCATTTGAGATGTGTGTTAAGGAAGGAGATGTTAGCAGTGTGATGTGCTCTTACAACAGAGTTAATGGGATTCCAACTTGCGCTGATCCAGTTCTCTTGAAGGAGACCATTAGAGGCAATTGGGATCTTCATGGGTAATAATAATAGTTAATTAATTAATAAATGATAATAAACCGCATAAATATCTCCTATGGATTAATTATAATTATTTTTCTATCCATTTCTTCTCTTTTCAGATATATTGTTTCAGACTGTGACTCAATTGAAGTTTTGGTAGATAATGCACACTATCTACAAGACACAAATGAAGATGCTGTTGCTCAAACTCTCAAAGCAGGTAAATTTTTGTACCTTTCTTCAGTCACTTCTTCTGGGTACAACTTTTTTTGCTTTCTTATCAAACCCCATGAATCAAATTTTGAAGTTCTTCAATGTAAATTTTCAGGGTTGGATTTAGATTGTGGTAAGTTCTACCCAGAATACACAGAAGGCTCAGTAAGGCAAGGGAAAGTTGGAGTGAAAGACATTGACAAATCTCTAAACTATCTCTATGTTGTTCTAATGAGACTTGGGTTCTTTGATGGAAGCCCTGGTTTCCAATCACTTGGAAAACCAGATATTTGCTCTGATGAACACATTGAATTGGCCACTGAAGCTGCTAGACAAGGAATGGTTTTGCTCAAGAACGATAATGACACTTTGCCTCTTGATCCTTCTACTTTCAAAACCCTAGCTGTTGTTGGACCCCACGCTAATGCCACTTCTGTCATGCTTGGCAACTATGCAGGTCAAATTATAAGCCCAAAACTCTACTCTTTCCCCCTTAACTCAATGTTCTTCAATCAAATATGAGATTTATCCTAATCCCATTAACTTAAAAAAACATCTGAATTTAGTAACAGTCTAAGAGCCGGTTTAGATTGAATTTAGAAGTGTTTATACTTCTTAGAAAGTCAAACCAAATGCATCCTAAATGTTCAGTTTTTGTTCTAATGCAGGAGTACCATGCAGAGTAAAGTCTCCAATTGATGGGCTATCAGAATATGCAAAAGTGAACTACAAAATGGGTTGTGATTCAATTGCCTGCAAAAACGATACCTTCATATTTGGAGCCATGGATGCAGCCAGGAACTCTGATGCAACTGTGATTTTTGCTGGTATTGATTTGTCCATTGAAGCAGAGAGCTTGGACAGAGTTGATCTTCTTCTTCCTGGTTACCAAACTCAACTCATCCAACAAGTTGCAACTGTCTCTAAGGGCCCAGTTATTCTTGTCATCTTGTCCGCCGGCGGCATCGACATCTCTTTCGCTAAGAATAATTCCAACATCAAAGCCATTATCTGGGCAGGATATCCCGGCGAAGAAGGCGGCCGTGCCATCGCCGATGTCCTCTTCGGAAAATTCAACCCAGGTCAAAAAGATCAAGCATGCCCTCACTTATCAATTCAGGGTGATAATTGAAATTAGGGCTAAGATTTTGTTGTCTCATTTCAGGAGGAAGATTACCAGTGACATGGTATGAAGCCGATTACGTGAACAAGCTTCCGATGACATCAATGCCGCTCCGGCCAGTGGAAAGCCTCGGATATCCAGGAAGAACCTACAAATTCTACAACGGCCCCGTCGTCTATCCATTCGGCTATGGCCTCAGCTACACTTCTTTCATCTATACCCTAACTTCCGCCAAACGGTCCATCACCGTCGATCTCAGCAACACGATACAATGCCGCGACATTGCCTACAACGACGACGTCTTCAAGCCCGACTGCGCCGCCGCCCTGGTCGACGACTTGACTTGCTCTGAGGAGATCGAATTCCAAATGGAAGTCGAGAACACCGGCGAAAAAGACGGCAGTCAGGTTGTGATAGTGTACTCGAAGCCGCCGAGTGGTATTTCTTCGACTCATATCAAGCAGGTGGTTGGGTTCCAGAGGGTGTTTCTGAACGCTGGGGATAGTGAAACGGTAACGTTTAAGTTGAATGCCTGTAAGAGCTTGGGGCTTGTTGATTTCACTGGCTACGCTCTGCTGCCGGCCGGTGGCCACACCATAGTCGTCGGAGATGGAGAAGTTTCTTTCCCTGTGGAGGTTGGCTTTAAGAAGAATTAGTGTTTTGTTAATGTTATTTGGTTTTTGGAAGTAGGGGTAGGTCAGATTTTTGGTTAGGGAAGTAGAGATGAAAAGATGGTTTGTGATCTGGCACCATTTTCTCTTCTTTGTATTTACTTTTTGCCCTTATTTTATATTATTTTTTACTCTTTTCTATTATTATCGTCCAAACTAAAATAATTTACGGATAGACACAAATTATTATAATTTACTATAATAATCAATTTCTTGTTCCGTTCCTTTAATTGTCTATACACCGAATGCCTCCTTAGTTATCTAATACAACGATTGAAGTATGTTTGTAAATTAGGTGAATCCAATGATAGTTTTTAATGTCACTAGGGGTATTCAAATAATCCGAGATTGGGTTAGTTTTGTTCTTGGATTAGGGTTGAATTTTTCTATCTTTATTGGATTGGGTTGGGTTGTGGGTTGTCTAAAAAATCTGGGTTGATCCAACCCAACCTGAATTATATATATAATATATATATATCTATATATATATATATAAGTTTGATTTTTTTGTATTGATTAATTTTTGAATTTTTAATATTTTTCTTTTAAAATTGTATGATATAGCAATGAACATCGGAATGATACTAGGAAAAATGGTCCAAAGAATCTCGATAGTAGTTCCATGAACAATCCTTTGCGGTATTGGATTTTTTTGATAGTGGAAATGCCATAAAGTGCGAACCAAGATCCGTGATAGGAAAACAAAAATCAGAATGAGGAAGAAAAAGATATCGTGATGTAAGTCTATTTGATATTTAGCGTCTTAATTTCATGAGATTTTAGTTATTAGTCATGTATATAAGTTTACATATTTTTCATTAAAAATAAAAAAATAATTTATAACCCGACAACTCAACCCAACCCGAATTTTAAGAATTGGGTTTAGTTATCAGTCATGTATATAAGTTTACATATTTTTCATTAAAAATAAAAAAATAATGTATAACCCGAGAACTCAACCCAACCCGAATTTTAAGGATTGGGTTAGAAACTTTATTTAGGTCATTTGTTTTGCCAATCAAACCAACTTAATTTTCAGGTTAGTCCAAAAAATAACTCAACTCAACCCATGTATATCCCTATATGTCACAAATGGAACATCGATATCCTATTCTGAATACTTTATCAGTAACTCGTTCTTCAGCACAATTGAGTAACAAATTTTATTAATCGAATATTTGCACTTTCATAAATCAGTTTAGAAGTTCCTATTTATTAATCGAAGATTTGCCTCAGTGCAACAAAACAATTATAAAGAGTGGTAACGAGGAATACTACAGCTAATGAGGTCGATAAGGCAATCGAATCAATCACATTTTCCAGAGTAAGCAAAACAAAGAGACTCGAATTTTCTGTAGCTAGATTCTCTGAAACCATAAGAATATTATGAGATTTTTCAATATTTCCAAATACAGATAAGGAAGCCATTGATGATGATTCAAGGAAAAGATTGAATAATAGACGTTCAAGACAAAATAAAAAAGTACATGGTAGTCTTAAATCAAAGATAACATTCTGCAAATACAACAAATGCCAATATAAACGGCAGATCAATCCCATAACTTCTAGACACCGATGTAAAACATGAGTAAAAACAGTTGACAACATAGTCTAGGAGCCTGACAAGAAATCTTGGTTCCACAGTCACATCAGCCGCAGGCATATGAAACTCGAAACATTCAGAAGAACCGCTACTAATCTTTTGTGACATGAAACATTTTAAACCTTTTATTTTGTACTAGGTGGCAGGGAGAAGCATAGGATATGAGAATCCTTACGGAGTTCTACAGCTGATGCAACAAGAAGGCATACTTTGAGCCTTAGAGCCTTAGATAACATTCTCCAAGCCCCCAACTCCGAGTTTCTGCACTTCGTCCTTCAGAGATTTCAGGTATTTAACAGCTTCGTCCAGAACGGTGACTGTCGTCATTTGGTAACCACCAGGGAGAATCTCTCTCAGTTTTCTCACCATTTTCTTCACTTTTAATTGTTTCATGTCACTGTCACAGCTGCTTCCGCTGCTTGACGACTTGTGGACAGGATTAAATGACTTATTCTTCCTGGGTTTTGAACTGTAAGAAGAGGATGAAGAATCAGGGGATTGATTCCCATAATTCAAATGAGACCTTGCAGTGCTTCTCTCTTCATCTTCAGATCCATCAAGGTCTTCATGATCTTCGTCATCCAAGCTCAATAATGCATCGATATCATCCAAATCCTCCATCAAAGGAGATGATATTTCTCTATCCTCGTAATGTTCGTCATTGATGCAGAAGTTCTTTTGAATGTACTTTGAGCACATATTCGCAGTAGGACCACTGAGTTTGTTGGCAATTGCAGGATGAAACATGATTTGGCTTCGATTGTCAGTGTGGTCAAAGATGATGAAATTTTGGGGACAAACTTCAGAAGGTTGAAACTCAACATTATTGAAAGGTCCCAAGTTTTTTCTCCCAGGAGGCAAAACAGAAGGAAAGGCAGACGACAGAGGAATCTGCATGTGATTATCGTCCCCCTGGTTTGCTCTGGGATGCATTGCCTGCTTGAGGTAAAAGTTGAGGTCACTCTGCATGAAATCCATGTAAAAGAAACAAACAAACAGGAAACTCTCCAAACTTCAAGTAACCGTGTCTTCTCCCAGGAGAGCTTGCTATTATATTACGAAAATTAAAACGGGATGGTAACTAACGAGAAGACTACACAGCAACTCTATATGTTGCCATTTAAATTTAAGCGAGATGTTTATATCAAACTAAAGACAAACAGGAAAGAAATATTTCATTTCTTCACTTCTAGCACAACTGGAGGCCAGTCCACCTAACTCCCCAATGTCCAAATGCTTTTTGCAATCTTATCCTACGTGACAGGTTTTAGCAACTGGCGAAAATACTCGGCCTGTAAAGAACAAATTGAAAGTCGTCAACAACAGGAAACGTAGGAGTGCTTTAGTAGTCCAACAACAGAAGCAGTAAAGACAATCAAATGATCACAGAAGGTATTAGTTCATTCAATAATGTGCTTTAGGAATTTATCAACAGATAAAAGGATTTGCCGCAATGATTCAAATATTCACCAGTGACCAATTTTTGAAACTATAAAATTCATACAAATCCAAAACTCCAAAGGAGTGCCAACAGCTACAAAACAAAGCTACTTCTTTGAGATACAGTAAACATATTCTTCAACACAGATGAGAGGAGAGCAAAAAACTTAACCTTGACATGAATAAAATACATATGTATGCTATATTTGGAAAATGTATTCTAATACCTTAGTTTAGCTATTAAACAATCAAAAGATAGAAGATGGGAACTAAACACCAGTATCTACAATATTGTTTGCAAGTAAAAACTCCCTTTATCATCAATAGGTATTATTCATTAACTATAGCTACTTGGAGAAAGGTCAGAGAGAAAAAATAGGAGCTAAGGTCCATGTTCTCAGAAATCAATTTAAACTTTAATATTGAAGGATATTTTTCAGATGAGTAAAGAGGCAACTAACAACATTAAATGTCAGACACTACAAATGTGTGAAGTGTAAACAACAAACAACGCACCACAGCGTAAAATTTAAAGATTATGGTTTACCTGACAAACTTGCATCACTTGGTAGTAGGCAATGATTCCAACACTCATGTTAACTTTCCCAATTTCCTCAACAGCTCTGTTTCTCTTTCCCGTTATACCAATGTACATTCTCACTCCTCCAACCAGTAATATAAAAGTGAAACAACCGCAAAAGTAAGATAGACCAACAAAGTCAACGTTTTAATTTCCCCCTGCACACAACCATAAGCAAATAGCTTAAGAACTTCCTAAATTTCACAAGTGCACGATAATAATATTAACAAATACACAAAATCGGTCATATTTTTCCATGGGTGATACTTAAAATGATCACTAAACCTTCCGAAACAGAAAAGTTAAATCCAGCAGAGCCCATGAAATTCCTAGCAATTGGCAAGTGAATACAAGGCCCGTGAATGATCATTGTTTCCACAAACCAAAAAGAAAAATATTCCTCCTCCAAGACAACTTCTTATACGTCTAATTAAGTATGGTAATAATCAACATAATTGGAAATCTCACCAATGCAAAACAAATTACAGAATGACACGAAAGAAGACCACCAAGCGAACACACTTGCTGCTGTAATTCACCAAGGAGGATGTCCACGGCATCTTGATTCTATTCTCCAATTCCAGATAATAAAAGACAACCCAATCCTAAACTGAAGGGTAAAGCAAGCAAAAGAGAAACATTAAGTACAATTTAACAAATGTAACAGACATGAACTCTCTACTAATCAACAAGCAAATCTAGACAGAACCCCCAATGACCAAAACCAAGACGGTTAAGTGTAATAACGTTAAGCAAACAATGTTTATATACATAATTAGAGGTTAAAACATGAAAGTACTCGCTAATCTAGGTTAGACGTTCTCCCCTGAACAGAACCTGACCGACCATCTAAATCATTCATTTTACCTAATTTTCTCAGTAACATACAGGGGACGAAAAGGAATCAAGTACAAAACAACCCAAAAACACAGAGAGAAACATGACAGATCAACGAGATCAGAATCAATAACACAGTAATTTTAAGTTAAATTTAGGAAAGCACTATCGAAAGAGAACCCCAGACACTAACAATAATTACAGTAAAGAAGGAACAAAAATAGCAGAACAGTAAACTCAAGGAAGTACAAATCACTCGGAAATTAAGTTCTTCCAGTACGCATCCAGCAATTAAGAGAACCCGGAAAAATCAAACGTGCCCTAACTCCATTACAGCAAGCTAAAAGAAACGGAAATCAAACAAGTTTCCTCAAAAAATGAAACAAGAAATTTCACCCACGTGATTCCAGAGCTGAATCAGGCAGAGAAACGAAGACGATCGGACGATTTTTCGTAACAGTTCGGTAGATCAGAGCCCAGATTTGGTCTGCAAGCTAAAGATCTGGCAGGACGATGAGAGAGAGAAAGAAGGTAGGGGGAAGAGAGTATTTAATAAATTTTAGTTGGGTTTTTGTTAGAATCTGTGCATCATGTATTGAGACAGACAATAGTCAAACCCAGAGAGCTATGAGCCGTTGGATCGAAATGATTTCCGTATATTATGGGATGCTATGACAACCGTTGGATCGAGCACGCGTGATGGGATGGAGCAGTGGGGTCCACAGAGTTTGACAAATGCGTATCGTGAAAACAACTCCTCGTGTGGGGATTTTAAGAAAAGAGGGAGAGAAAAAAAATTAAATTAAAGACTAATATTAGTTTTGACTATGCTTTAATCCCTTTGTAATTATGATTTAGTAAGTTTGTTCGATTACAATTTTTTTTAATTTAAAAATACGCAATTCATTTTTGGTTTAATAAGGTCTTATAAGCCATGATTTATGTTTTTGATGGAGTGGCTAAATTTCTAGTACAAGAAAATTGATCATTTTCAAAGGTCACAATGGAAGAGATTTGGAACTTTCACATAGCGGAAGCAAACAATCGTTTGTCTTCGAAACTCGTTTTATAGTAACTTAAATAAATAGGATAAACATAGACACTTAGCATGCTTCTATTGATTACATAGAGGAAAATGGAAGAGATCGTACTACCCCTTGAAGATCTGATCTTCTCACATCCTTCCGATAGACACCACCAATCATTGGGGTTCATGCCATAAACTCCCGTTGGGTCCTGTAGTTTGCAAACACTGTATGAACAAACGTTTGTGATGTAATAATATATGATATTTTTCTTCACTATTGTCTATGAAACATAGGATGTTTTATTTGTTTACCACAAACCAATAAACTAAGATCCCTGGTTCTCATTGTAACTTAAGCATGTATGTGGAGATATACAGGTAGATTATGCCTTAAGTGATAACCAAAATAGTCTGTAGTATATGGATATAGGAGGGAAACCTTATCCTGGTGATGCTACGGATGCGGCCTGCCTTGTAGAATAGTTACAAGTGTTGTGACTTGCTACAAATGGTCTAATCCTGATTATTAATGTAAGCAAGGGCGTCTTATACAATCTTATACAATCTTATACAAAGAAATTTGTATAAGACCGGACCACGAAGTGTTATAGTGTCGTTATATAACGTCATTCATGACAGAGACTTCACTTCACTAGGATGACCATCGGTAACATGACCTCAATCCTGAGTGAGTTAGGAACTCCTGCTTTTGAGGGTGATCCTTTGATTTGCATGGGTGCGAGTGGCTAGATTGCCGACTCAAACCTACCACTATAGGGATTCTTCTGATTTGGGAGCTGGGAACTTAGCTACACAAGATGGAATTCACTCATTCCCTAAAGCATGGGTAAGTAGATAAATTGCTCCCTTAAGGGCTTGAACGATATAGCGCCACACACCTTCTCATGGCCTGAGAGGTGTCCACACATAGTAGAACTATGTTGTATTGTTCATTAGAAGGATCAGTGGTACTTAAGAAGTTAGATGTAACGACAGGGACAAAACGGTAAATTTGCCCAGCTATACTTACGAGCATCTGTGAAGGTTATTGTATTGTTGACTGGTTATATCCGATGGACGTAGAAATATATCTGTGGTAAGAAGAGTGCAGTTGTTAGTCTTTAGTGGAATGTCTGACAGTTAATGGATGGTGGATCTTGTGGTTAAAGAGTTTAGTTAGCTATTCATGTACCGTTGGAGCTTCGAACCACAAGTCCATAAGGTCCCCTTGGTAGCTTAATGGATTCAAGTTAAGAATCAGTTTTTGGGTCAGTTTGAAGTGTTCAAATTGACAGAAGTTCTTTGAAATTTGTAATTGCTCCAATGTTATCACAATAGAGGGTGATCGTCAAATGTATATTTGGAACCACTTCTAAGTCGGTCAAAAACTTTCTAAGTCATATTGCGTCATTAGTTGCTTCACATGTAGCTACATACTCCGCTTCCATGGTAGAGTCAACAATACAACTTTGCTTGATACTCCTCCATACTATAGCTCCTCCATTCAGAGTAAATACTGATCTTGAAGTTGATTTCCTTGAATCGACATCGGTTTGAAAGTCAGAATTAGTGTATCCTATAAGGATCAAATCCTTACACCATACACGAGCATATAGTCTCTCGTTCTTCGAAGATACTTGAGGATGTTATTAACGACAGTCCAATGATCATATTCAGGATTGTACTGATATCTGCTGACTATTCAAATTGCATAGCATTTGTCAGGGCGTATACACAACATGATATACGTCAAACTTCCAACTGTTGATACATAAAGAATTCGTTTCATTACCTCAACTTCTTGAGGTGTATTAGGACATTGTTCCTTAGACAAATGAATTCCATGTCTGAAAGGTAACATGCTTCTTTTGAAATTTTTGTATTTTATACCTAGACAACATCTTGTCTATATAAGATGTATGAGATAATGCTAGCATTCTGTTCTTGCGATTCCGAACTATTTTGATCCTAAGAACATATTGTGCATCTCCCAAATCTTTCATTTGGAATTACGATGCCGACCATCTTTTAACGCCAACTAGGAATCCTGTTTCATTTCCAATGAATAAAATATCATCAACATATAAAACCAGATAAGCTACAGTCTTATTGACAATCTTCTTGTAAACACAAAGTTTATCGACGTTCTGTTGAAAGCCATAAGATTTGATCGCAGTGTCAAATCTCATATCCCATGATCGAGATACTTGTTTTAACCTATAAATAGATTTTTTAAGCTTGCAAACCTTTTGCTTTTGACCCTACTTTATAAATCCCTCTAGTTGAGACATATAAATACTCTCTTCAAGATAGCCATTCAGAAAGGTTGTCTTGACATTCATTTGCCATATTTCATAATCATATAAAGCAACAATGGATAAGACTATTCTAATAGACTTAATGATGGAAACTATAGAGAAAGTTTCTTCATAGTGCACCCCCTCTCTTTAGGTAAACCCTTTTGCCACAGGTCTAGCTTTGTAGGTTTGTACATTACCAGCTTGGTTTCGTTTTCTCTTGTAGATCCATTTGCAACCAATAGGCTTTACCCCTTATGGTTGATCTACAAGTTTCCAAACTGAATTGAAGTACATAGACTCTATTTTGAGGTCCATAGTTTTTATCCATTGGTCTCTATCCACATCTTCCATTGCCTGTTTAAAAGTTAATGGATCCTCTAAGTCCTCATCAGGTATGACGATCTAAGATTCTTTCAAACCCATGTAACAGTGAGGCTGTTGAATAACCCTCCCACTACATCAAGGCACTCTCAATTCTTGAGAAGGATGTGAAGTACCAGTTTCATCAACAACTCTTGTTGAAGGACCAGCTTGGTCGACAACCTTTGTTGACTTGTCTGTAGCTTTTATGGACATTTCATTTAATACTAGTTTACTATGAAGTTGATGATTCTTTATGTGATCTTCCTCTAAGAAGGTTGTATTTGTTGATACAAATACTTTATCTTTTTGAGGATCTAGAATAGACCACCTTTTGTCTCTTTGGGGTAGCCTGCAAATAGGCATACTTTTGAACGATGTTCCAATTTCTTTGGGTTTTGTACCAATAAATGTGATGGATATCCCCAAATCCTAAAGTGGCGTAAACTACCTTTACGTCCTCTCCATAACTTATAAGGTGTTCTGAAACACTTTTCGAGTAAACCATGTTCAAAATATATACAACAACCTCTATTACATGCCCCAAAAAGAATTAGGCAACTGAGCATAACTCATCATCGAACGAACCATATCCAATAGGGTTCTGTTTCTCCTTTCCGCTACCCCATTCTGTTGAGGTGTACCGGGTACTATGAGTTGCGACTGAATTTCGTGTTCTATCAAATAGTCCTGGAATTCTAAATCCATATATTCACCACCTCGATCTAATCAAAGTATTTTAATCTTTTTATGTAACTGGTTCTCAACCTCTGCCTTATATTCCTTGAACTTTTCAAGGGTTTTGGACTTATGATGCATTAGGTAAATTTAGTCATATCTAGAATAATCATCGATAAAGTTGATGAAATATTCATACCTTCCTCGTGCTTTAACATTCATCGGACCACAAAGGTCTGAATATATGAACTCTAAGGGTTCTTAGATTTTTTCCTATAAAAGTTCTTTTGGTCATTTTACCCTAAAGATAGGATTCACATAGTGGTAGAGAGTCTTCTTCTAACTGATTTAGGAGTCTACTCTTAACTAATCTCTCAATCCTATTGAGATTAATGTGGCCAAGTCTTAAGTGTCAAATGTAGGCATTAGGAGAATTTTTTTGTTTCTTATTTTGAGTTTCAACTATTTTAAATATTTTTATATGCAAAATAACTTTTGTCTCAGTTGGTTTTAATACATATAAGTTATTTTCTAGTTTTGCATAACATATTTTAATACCTTTTGAAATAATGAACACTTCATTATATTCAAAAGAGACTTTGTACTTTTGTTCTAATAAAAATGAGATAGATATTAAATTCCTCCTTATGGAAGGAATGTAATAAACATTTTCAAGTAAAATAAATATATCTTCAATAAATAACTTCATATCTCCCACTGCTTTAGCTGAGACAAACTTCACGGTCCCTATCTTAAAAGTTATTTCGCCTCTATAAGTTGCCTCCAGGAACTAGTTTCCTGAGCGAAAGCACAAATATGATTAGCGATACCTAAATCCAATATCTTCAATAAATAACTTCATATCTCTCACTGCTTTAGAATCTAATAGAATCTATCTTCAATAAATAACTTCACATCTCCCACTGATTTAGCTGAAACAAACTTCACGGTCCCTACCTTAAAGGTTGTTTCGCCTTCTATCAGTTTCCTGAGCGAAAGCACAAACATGATTAGTGACACCTGAACTAATATCCAGGTTAATTTATCATTTTCCACTAAACATGTTTTAGTGACAAGTAAATCATATTTACTTTGTTGTGCTTTTTTAGTTTCCTTATCTATGACATTCGTGTTTATTACTTCTAACATATCCAAAACTTGTTCATTAACAGAGGTTCTATCCTTTATGTCATAGTTATAAACATTTTCAAGAATATCGTTCTTGACAAATTGTGCAAACAATGTCTGTGACGAATCCATGATTTCTATAACAAAAATCATGTTCTTGAATTTCTTAGCTAGTATATGGGATATATTTGCTAAGATATGGATTTGGGCCTTTTCCTTTGTCTTAATCCACCTGTCATATGCATTCCAAACTCTTTGGTTTGCAGATGAGCTGAGAGATGGAGAACATTCCTCTGTTAAAACAAATTTTAAATCATCATCTGCTAGTATTATGTTTGAAGGAATGATATAACAAGCAACGGAAGACCATAAAATCAATAAGCACTTAAACTACATTTAATTTGAGTTTTAAGCATGTTGTACATATGATATTCAAAAGAGGGTTTGAAACACATATTACCTTTGAAGATTCCTCCACGAAATCAACTGAAAAACACTAAGATAGAGCTTGAATCACCGATGGACTACCACTGAGATCTTCTCTATTATGCTCAAGCTGGAATGTGTAGTGGAAACACTTGAACAAGTTGAATTGATGAAGAACGAGAGTAAGGTTTTTAGGTTATCAATTCAGAAAATATATTTCAGACTCTCACGAATCTTCATGCATGGAGCTTTAATATATAGGTAAAAAACATGCAAATGTATAGAGTTGTATGTTGGGCAGCTCCAGCTTGAAGATCATCACCAAGAACAATTGAAATTTGATGATATTCCATAAAACATGTTAGTGGGTTTTTCCTAAAATTGGAAAAACCCATTAACTTAAAATGATTTCAAAAAATCATTTTATTTAAATTAATTTTATCGAATTAATTCAAAATAATTAATTTAAATAAAACTAATTTTAACTGTTTTTTTAATAATATTAATTTAATATCTAAATATTAAATTAATAAAATATTAATATCACCAATGAATCAATTTTATATTTAAATCATAATTTAAATATTAATTAATTTTCCAATTCCGTTTAATTTCAATTAAATTAAACGTTTATAATTGTATCATATACAACTAATCGAAACCCTTAAAAATTGAATTTGAACATTTCAAATTCATAACCCTAATTTCATACATCAATACTCAGTTTGTTATTCCAATTTAATGAGCTAGTAGAGAGACCTAATGGACCTACAGATCATGAGCTCCAATGATCTGTAATTAATTTGTTAAAACTCTTTAATCGAATTAATTACTATTCATTAACTATCAAGACACACCATTATATCTCGATAGTTGCACTCTCCTCACTGTAGATATATTTCTATCCATATAAACTATAATCAATAAGTCAATCCTTTACAGGTCGTTCGTACTCACAACTGGATAAAAAATTATCGTTTTACCCCTGTAAATATATCTCGTTCCTTAAGTTCCCACTGACCCCTTAACGAACAATTCGATTCATAATACTACTTATGAATCATGTTCTTTTTCTATCATGAGAAGGCGGGCCCCGATTGTTCAAGACCTGGAATCAGTACTTAACAGAACAAACTATCTGCTAACCCTAAAATGGGCAGGGGCGAATTCCATCTTATAAGGCTATGTCCCCAGCTAACCATCCGGTCTTATCCCCAAAATGGAAGGCTTATTGAGCAGTGTTGTTGGACTACTCTCACCCATGCAGATCAAAGGATAATCCTGAATAAAAAGGAACTCATAGCTAGCTTAGAATTAAGATAGAGTTATCCTAGGTTACTTAAAAATGAAATAGTCAGTTTTAACGTAAACGGTCGTTATAAAGAAAAGTGACTATTTCGTGGTTTAGTCTATATGCAAACTCATTGCATAGGATGCCTCCACTCACATATCTCTACATGAATGATCTGTGGATCACATCATTTGTATTACCTATACAAAATGGGTCGCATCCAATAGTGTTACTAGGATGAGATACCCAATTTCATCTATATACTTATAGACCATTTAGGCTATATACTATTAATTTGATTCTGTTTATGTCACTACATAAAGTTAAAGTATTCATACTATAACCATGAATATGTTTATTGGTTTTTCATAATAGAGTGCAAAATCAACAATTTTATTGAATAAAATATTCAATAATATTTTATTGATAAATAGAATGTTTAACACGAACTGCGAGTTCTAGGACATTTCCAACAATGTTTATATTTGATGTTGAAAAATTAAGATCGTTAAACTTGTCGGAAGTGAGTACTTTAGAAGAATTCTACATGCTGAAAATTTAAACAAATTCTAATTAGTAAATTGATTTTATATCCAAACAAATTTTAGCAAAAGTAATAATATACCCAAATTTCAATTATTTATTTGCAACGATACTTTAGTGAGTTAGAATAGATGCTACTGAGGGGCAGTCAAATACTCCTTCATTGAAGCAAGACATTATTGACTAAATACTAATTTCAGAATAACTCTTATTCCTATAGTCATTTAGTTACCATTTTTGGTCAAGAACTTACTAATATTTAGCAATTCTCGTAAGTCTAACCCTCAATTTTCAGACCTCAGAGGTTGGCCTCAACAATGCTACCGAATTAAAAAGTCAGGTTGGGAATGGACCTAAAAAATTCTATCCATTTCTAGAGTTTGAGTTGTTCCAAATCCCATGTTACAACCCTCTAAAGGGATAACCGTTGTAAAACGACTAGCTTATGTCACCTAAAAACGATAAGTAGACACAACATAGGAATCTCAAGATTTTAGCCTGGGTGCATTTGTAACCAAAGTTTTATAAGATAACGACTTATTTTAACTATTAAAACAAGTTGTTATTTGTTAACTCTAGGTGAGCATGCATCTTATCTTTGTTATGGATTTTAAATGTCTAATCCATTTTATATCATTTTATAAAATATAGACATGCTTTCAATCCATGACTTGCATCAAGCATTTCACAATTTAATATAACACTTTATATTAAAATATGAAACCCTAACACATGCATACTATAAATTATAACCATTTATAACATACTTTCAATGCATGTTACATGCTTCCTATGGTGGGATTTTAAATCTACATGGAATACTATATGCACATACAAGATTTGTTTAATTATAACATACATTCATAATGCAAAAATAATTAAACACACACTAATATAGACCAGTTTTGGCATTCTAAGCAAAGAAATTAACCTAAATTATTACACTAATAATTAAAAATAGCTTCAATCAACCTCTGAACTACATGAACCAATCCAAACTGGAACCGAACCACCGGAACCGAACTGAACCACCCGAACTGATCTAAAACTGGTTGAACCGGACCTCATTGACTCGAACCGGATGAATCGGTTCAATTGAACCACCGGTTCGACCAAGCATGCGCTTCCTGGCTTGGGATGAATAATGTTGCAATGTTTCATCCCATCGTTGTAACGCCACAGGCTATCTGAAGAACTGCGTTGAAACGCTCTACTGGCAACATTGCAACACTATATTGCAATAGTTTCAAATATGGTTTTCTACAGTTGACCTTCCTTGCTTCTTTCTTCAATTATAACCTAATTGCAACTCTATTGACTCTAACAAATTTGTAGACACTTAATCATACATTAAGACCTATAAATAAGAGCCAATTACAACAATTAACACTAAATTGAAGGAAAATTTAATTTCAAAACTGAAATTATCCAAATCAACTCCCATTTTCATACAACCTATGAAAAATACTCACCAAACTAGAAATAACACTAATTGAGTACTGAAATCATGCTCTAATACCATTTGATGAAGTTAGCATACAATTAGCAAAAGCAATTAGGATGTTAATCACTCTAATTCCGTCAATTTTAGCAAAGAAACGTGCATGTTCATATTAAAAAGAATAGGGTTTTAAAAATTATACCTTTGTTGAACTTTTTAATTCAGCAATTCCAGTTTGAATTTTCTCTTCAAATGATTGTAGACCACCACTTGATCTTCCCTACTATCCTCTAGGACCTTAGATTGGAAGGTGAATTCCAAAATAAGTTAGAATTAAAGTGAATAAGATAGAATTTTTTTTAGGTGTTTGAAGAACATGAACATTCAACATCCATTATTTTCTCAGCAAAATCAATTGTTTTTGTCAAGTTAAACATGCAATCAACATTTGACGAAAGCTTGACACCAAGATTTCATGATCAAGGTGGAATTTGAGGTGTTTTAGTTGGAAAAAACTACTAAGTATTATTTCAATTGTTCAAATTGAATTCAAAATTCAATTTTCAAATTTTGAAATCAAAATTTCAAAAATAAAATGAAATTGTCAATTCAATAATTAATATTTTTTAATTTTACCAAAAATTAATTCTATAATTAATTTAATAAAAATAATTCTTAATAATTAATTAAACAATTTAATTAATTTAATTAATTTATCAAATATTAAATTAATTAAACACCAATTCCTAACATGAATCCCTATTCATATAATTGATATTAAAATCAAATTTAATTATTATCCAATTCTCCAATTTCGTTTAATTTGCTAATAAAACGCATAATTATATCGTATATAATTACTTGTTCCTTTAATTCGAATTTGAACATTTCGAATTCTCTCATCACGCTATTATAAGGCATAACCCATTTGTGAGTTAGTAAGAGAACCTAATGGACCTACAAATCATGGGTTACAATGATCCGAGATAGTTGGCTAAACTTTTTAAACCAAATTAATCAACATTCGTTGATTACCGGGTCACTCCACTAAAGTCCAGTAGTTGCACTCCCCTCACTGTAGATATATTTTTGTCCACTCGATATAACCATAATCGGTAAGTCAACTCTTCATCGGTTGTTCATAATAACGGTTGGGTCAAAAGTTGTTTTACCCCCCGAGATTACACATTGTTCCTTAAGTCTCACTGATCCTCTAATGAACAATTGGTTCGTGATCCAATCACCAAATCGAGTCCCTCTCGAGCCAATGAGAAGGTGGGGCCTCTTGTTCAAGACCTAGAGTTAGTACTTAAAGGAACGATCTCTTTACTATCCCTAAAAGCGAGTAGAAATGAATTTCGTCTTATACCCTATGTTCCCAACTATCTACCTGGTATTACCCCTGAAATGGGGGATTTATTGAGCCAACACTGTTGAGCCTATTAGGGTTTGTGCCCTAAAGTCTCATGTCCTGTAGTTTGTAAACAACTTTGTAAGAACGCTTGTGATGTATAATATATATGATATTTACTTCACTTCTTGACTTTGCACATTTAGCTGTTTTTATTTTACCACAAACCAATAAACTTAATATCCCTGGTTGTCTTTATGTAACTTAAGCATGTATGTAGTGACATACAAGTGGATCATGTCTTAAGTGACAACCAAAATAGTCTGTAGTATATGGATATAGGAGGAGAAAACCTATCCTGGTAACACTATGGACGCGGCCTGCTTTATGGAATTGTTACAAGTGTTGTGATTTTTCACATATGGTCTGATCTTGATTATTGTGTAGCAAACAAGACAAGCGGGGCATCTTATATAAAGAGTTTATATAAAACCTGACCTCGAAGTGTTAACATCTCGCCATATAACTCCATTCATGACTGAGACTTCACTTCACTAGGATGACCATAAGTAACATGACCTCAATCTTGAGTGAGTTGGGAACTCCTGCCATTGAGGCAGTCCTTTGATTTACATGGGTGTGAGTGCCAGAGCGTCGACTCAAATCTACCATCTTGGGGATTCGTCTGATTTGGGAGCTGGGAACTTAGCTTCACAAGATTCACAAGATGGAGTTCAAACTTCCCC
The DNA here is from genome assembly GCF_009727055.1 of Benincasa hispida. Taxonomy (NCBI): domain Eukaryota; kingdom Viridiplantae; phylum Streptophyta; class Magnoliopsida; order Cucurbitales; family Cucurbitaceae; genus Benincasa; species Benincasa hispida. The sequence continues at coordinate 1,368,524 of NC_052351.1, read as the reverse complement.
AAAGCAGAGGTAAGTAGATAGATTGCTTTCTTAAGGGTTGATCCCGGGGCTTGAACAATGTGGCGCCACACATCTTCTCATGAACCGAGAGGCGTTCACACATAGTAGGACTATATTGTATTGTTCATTAGAGGGATTAGTGGTACTTAAGGAGTAAGATGTAACTACAGGGAAAAAATGGTAAATTGGCCTGCTGTAATTACGAGCATCTGTGAAGGGTCATCGTACTGATGATTGGTTATATCCAATGGACATAGAAATATATCTATGGCAAGAAGAGTTCAATTGTCGGTTTTAGTGGAATGTTTGGTAGTTAACGGATGGTGGATATCATAACTAAAGAATTTAGTCAGCTATTCACGTACCGTTAGAGCTTCGAGCCATAGGTTCATAAGGTCCCCTTGGTAGCTTGGATACAAGTTAAAAGTTAGTTTTTGGGTCAGTTTAAAATGTTCAAATTGACAATAGAGAGTTCGATTATATATGATATAATTGAACTAGTTAATTATATATGATATAATTAACTTTATGTATGAGATATATTAATTTGGAGGAAATTGGATATAAATATGATTTATATCTAGTGGAAGAAAAATACTATGATTAATATATGATATTAATTCATAAGTTATGAATATGATGTGATCATATTCATTGTCTATTTATTGGTCGGTTAAAAGGGTAATGGAACGACGTCTCTTCTGTTTTAATAACGGGCGAGTAAGTTGAAAGATCACTTTAAGATGCATAAATAGCTCACAGTGTGTTAAGCATGGTATGCGCGAACATTGTGTTGAAGTGTGTCATCGCTTAGAAAATCTGTGCCTATACGATAGTGCCTGAACGATCGCTTACCTATATGATAGTGCTAAGTGATCGCTTAATGATTACACCTGCGCGCGCTATTTACTAAACTATCGTTTACCTTTTTCTAAGCGATCATTTAGTGCCCGATATTTACTAAACGATCGTATAGACGATCGCTTAGTTTTTTCTACACGATGGTTTAGACAATCGCTTACCTTTTCCTACACGATCGTTTAGACGATCGCTTACCTTTTTTCCTACACGATCGTATACTCCACCTAAACAATTGTCTATACGATAGACGAGCCTATCTCCCACTTGCTTGATCGTTGTATACGATCTCTCTTCCTCCTTCCCTCTACCAAATCCGAACAAAGCCCACCCTTTAGATTCTCACTCCAAGAATACTTAGGGCTCTGAGTGGTGGTGTCATCTTCGTTTCCTTCTGTTCGTGTGGAAACTATTCGAGGTAGACGATTGGGTTTTGCTGAGCAATAGCTTACCATCTCAGCAAAAGCGAGATTTGATGTGAAAAAGAAATCTTCAACTGGTATGATCTCTCGATCTCTTTAGCATTATGAATACATTTTAGTATGGTTGAATGTATATGTGAAAATTTTGTCACAATGAATTGGAAAGATCCGCTTCCGCTACTCTTGAATAAGAGTTCCTTCAATTGGTATCAGAGCACTAGGTTTTTTATATTCCAATTCATTGCTGCAAAAGAATTGCATTTACATTCACGGTAGATGCAACATGTCTACTGTCTGTTTTAATTGTTAATTCGTCTGTGGATGTGTGGATTAATGGAGTTTTCTGGGATGTAAGCTCAGTTTGTTGAATTCTCTAGTTAATTGTAAAGGCCCCTACGTTTTTTGGCACAATTAATTGCTATCGAGTCTATAAATTCAAAGTTAGTTTGAGTTTTGAGTCGTTCGTGATAAAGTTCGGAGCAAGGGTTGTTGTTCTTCATGGAAGAAGATGATCAGGTGTTGGTCGTGTTATGTAGACGATGAGGTAGACGATTGCTGAGTATCGGATGCTCGACTGTCGTTTAACGTACACGCGCACTAGACGATCGTATAGCTCAGCAAGCCTCATCGCTTAGTTACTGACTATACGATCGCGGAGTAATAGTGTGGTAAATTGTTTACCTTTCGTGTGTTAAGCGATCGCTAGACGATTAGGCTTCATAACCTCATTGTTGTCTATGTGATCGTTTAGCTTTTGCGCTATCGTCTAGTGTGCACGTTTACCTGGAGGCGTTTACTAAACGATGGGTGCTTCGCTCGAAGGTTCAAGACCCGGTTTTCTTGTGAACTGGTTTGCTCAGCAAAATAATGTAATTGATAGTTTTCTCATTCCAGTTTTGTATTGGTTCATCCCGGTTCGTTAATCCATGGTCTTATACATGTGATGTATGTTTTTTTTATGTCATATGGTATGCACATATAGATAAATCCCACCTTAGGTTATATATTGGTCATGCATATTCTCTTTATTATAAGTGTTATGATTTAGTAAAACATGATTTAATTTACGTAAGTGCATGCTTATGCATCATATAACGTAATATTTATAAGCATTATAAATACTTCGTTATGTGGTATGTGTGTTTTAGTTGTTTATTTTATAAATGATTATAAAATGAAATTAGAACTAAAATAATTAGTAAAAGGTTAATATGTAGCAAATATATCTATAAGAGACCTTTTGTCTAAGGCGGGTTCTGTCTAGGCTGGGGTATTTAAGGTGACGGCAATGGAACACTGCTACCTAAGAACCTACCTGGAAAGGTGATTTAGATAGATTTGATACATGCATGTAAGTTAAGACCAGTCTATTAAAGAGTTTAATGTGACTACTTGAACTTGTTTTATTTCAAAGACAAAAGTTATTTTTTAACAAACTTGATAAACGACTTAGATTATAATCAGTAGTCGGATTGTCTAGGTTAATAAACCCCTAGGTAGAACATTCAGTGGGAGGTACTTGGGACATTTGATGCTTCATTTACACCTCTCACGTTTCTCCCTCATAGTCCACACCATGAGATTTATCCTCGGCCTCGTGACAACCTGGGAGTGTCCCCCTAAAGAATGGTATTTGGGTAGGTCAATATCAAGGTGGATGGAGAGAATGTTCATAGTAAGTGGGAGCGGGAAGTGCGACAACATATCCCACGGTCTCCCTCGTTAGATTAAATAAAGTTTCTGCGCATCGCCTCGTGGCACCCTGGGTGTGTCCTCTATAGGATGATTGTTTTGCGCATTTCTTTATTTGATCTCCTGTAAGAGGATAAGGTTACTTAGTCTCTTGTCCTAATCTGCTTTTTCTTTACAGTGGCCGCATTAGGGTGGGATTCTGGGGTCGAAAATGAGGGGTTACACTTACGCGAAATTATTAAGGGTTAACAGTTCTAGACCAAACAAATGGTGGCTATTAGGTTCAATTCCAAGAATTGGTTCTGTCTAATGGTTGAGAATGTCTCACCCAAGTGAAGAGACATCTGATCACTCCACCAGTGACATTTGTCCTGCCTCGCTGGGGCATCATTGCAAAATAGAAGTCTTATCACTTAGGGTACTTAGACTCTGTTTTGCTAAAACTAATTGGTTAAAAATGTGGTTTTTGCAAAGTCTTATAAAAGGTTACTCGTTTTTTTTTTTCAGCAATGGTTTTAAATGGCTACAGCCACTATCAGTTTACTTAGCGTCAAAAAACTGAATGGCCAAAACTATTGAAGTTGGAAACATATGCTCACGATGATACTCATTATCGAGGATCTGAAGTTTGTCCTTACGGAGGAATGTCCTCCTATTCCACCTCAGGACGCTACTCGAAATGTTTGGACGGCATATGAGCGTTGGACACAAGCAAACGAGAAGGTCCGAGCCTATATCTTGGCCAGTCATAGTGACGTGTTGGCTAAGAACCACGAGTCCATGGTCTCAACACGGGAGATCATGGAGTCCCTGTGAGGAATGTTCGGACAACTGTCTGGACAGCTCAAACATGAGGCTCTGAAACACATCTTCAGCTCCAAAATGGAGGAAGGCACCTCTGTTCGTGAACACGTGCTGAATATGATGGTCCACTTTAACGTGCCGAGATGAATGGGTCTAAAATCGATGAGAGCAATCAGGTTAGCATTATCCTGCATTCATTGCCGGAAAGCTTCCTTCACTTTGTTAGTAATACAATTCTTAACAAAGTGGACTATACCCTTACCACTCTCCTCAACGAGTTGCAGACGTACAAATCCTTGCTGAAAAGTAAGGAGAAAAAGAGAGGTGAGGTAAATGTTGTCTGGTCTTCTTCGCCTTCTAAAAGGTTCCATCGAGGTTCAACCTTAAGAACAAAGTCTGCACCTTCAACTTCTAACTCTGGAAAGGGGAAGAAGAAGAAGGGTGGTAAAGGGAAAGGGAATGCGCTTGCTAACCCGCCACCTGTTGCCCAGAAGAAGCGTCTACTGCTGGTTGAAAAAGGAAAATATTTCCACTGTAACCAAGACAGACACTGGAAGAGGAATTGTCCTCGTTATCTGAAGGAAAAGAAGGCAGCCAAGGCTAAGGCCAAGGCAGACAAAGGTAAATGTGATTTATTTGTGTTAGAAACTTGTTTAGCAGAGAATGATGATTTTGCTTGGATAATTGATTTGGGCGCCACTAATCATGTATGTTCTTCTTTTCAAGGGATTAGATCCTGGCGACAACTGGAGGCTGGTGAGATGACATTGCAATTAGGCACTAGACATGTTGTCTCAACTGTCTCAGTGGGAGGCATCCAGTTAACTTTACAGAATAGGTTTCTTATATTAAAAGATGTCTTTGTAGTTCCTAAACTAAAAAGGAACCTTATTTTTGTAAAGTGTCTATTACATTGCAATTACACTATTTCTTTTAAATTGAATAAAGCATTTATTCGTAAGGGTGGTGTTGAAATTTGTACAGCTAAACTGGAAAATAACTTGCATGTGTTAAGACCGTTAATCTTAAGTTCCCTCCATAACATAGAGATGTTTAAATTTTTCACAACTCAATCTAAACGCCAATGAGTTTCTCCAAAAGAAAATGCCCAACTTTGGCACCTTCGATTAGGGCACATTAATCTCAATAGGCTTGAGAGATTGGTGAAGAGTGACCTTCTAAACGAGTTAGAAGAAAATTATTTACTAGTGTGCGAATCTTGCCTTGAGGGTAAGATGACTAAAAGACCTTTTACTGGAAAAGGTTACCAAGCCAAAGAGCCTCTAGAATTAGTACATCCTGACCATTGTGGTCCTATGAATGTGCGAGCTCGAGAAGGTTATGAGTACTTTATCAGTTTTACTGATGATTACTCGAGATATGGGTATATCTATCTGATGCAACGAAAGTCGGAATCTTTTGAAAAGTTCAAATTATTTAAGGCTAAAGTTGATGAATGCTTTGGATAGAAGAATTAAAACACTTCGATCAGATCGAGGTGGAGAGTTTTTGGATTCTGAGTTCTAGGACTATTTATTAGAACATGGAATCGTTTTCCAACTCTCGGCACCGGGTACACCTCAGCAAAATGGTGTAGCGGAAAGGAGAAACAGAACCTTGTTGGACATGTCGATGATAAGTTATGCTTTCCTTACCGGACTCGTTTGGGGTTTCGCATTCTCAATTGTGTTGCATAACTTCTAAGAGTGTTTGACGAGAACACCTCTGGAATTGTGGAAACAGAGTAAAGCTA